>NC_089722.1:26848641-27148641 GCF_035083965.1 Branchiostoma lanceolatum | reverse complement strand
TTGCTAGAAATCTTTCCATTCAAACCATTGGGGGAATATTTGACACTAGCGGGACAACTAGAAAGTCGTCAAGAGTCAAGGTCGTTTTCTAATTCCAAACACGGTCACAGAACTTCTAAATGGACCAATAAAGGAAGGCGCAGACATAATCGCATTATCGTTCATCAGTGTCTGGCCAAAAGTCTGCTGTTCGATAGATAAGAGTCTGCCAACATGTTTTCACCATTATCCGGCTTATCATAAGCCGTCTGAGAACAGCTGAAAGTAATACGGCAAGGTACCGAGTTACCAAAGCGATCAATTTTGAACATTGCTGGTCTAATTGGTACAAACCTTTTCATTCTAACGGCAACAAATGAACAAATAAATCTTAAGTCCTGTTGCTCATTATCCTCTATGCAAAAACTGCAGAATATGACAATCAAAGATTACGTATGCCCTTTAATGTAGAGAAATAAACAAATCATATTAATCATTCTATGATTCTGCTGATTTTGATTAAAACTAATCATGCTATATTTTCACCCTAGCTACATATAGGTCGTTGTCTTTTGTTGGAATCTTTAACGAATCAATTTGATAGACCTGAACGAGAGTATAATTTGCGACATCTAAGACAATAAAACCAACATGACAGATTATTGCATATGCTTTTCGGTGATTAATTTCGTTTGAAGTTAAGAGGTATGCCAAATAATTAAAACGTCTGATTGATGACATGGCATTCAATTATTGTAATGAATTCTGTATTATTAGATCTTTAATCTTTAGACTAGGGGGAAATGAATATAGTGTTTTCAGCACAGTACATTAAACGTCACAGTACGTTATGCGAATGTCGTAACGGGTACGGAAGAGAAACTGCAAACCTTGCGCCAAACTATAATCATAGACATAGGGACGAAAGGGGAAAAACATTTTCCTTATTTTTCACAGAATGCTAAAAGCATGATTGTATGCTCTTAAGCGGTAATCAATACAAATTATTTGGCGTTCATAATCATATCTACCACATGCATGGTGATGGAATACTTCCCAACATAATGACATTACTATATGTGACTTCCTGCCATTTTGTAAGAATGGAGAATGTTAAATCGACGTCGTACATGTTTGAATGACATCAGAGTCAGTCATCAACACGCAACTCTAACATCATTGTAGAGCTTTTTCACCCATCTTTCATACAAGGAGGCAAGCAGGTACTGACCAACATGTTGGTGCCCCTTTTTGCATTTCAATGTGTGGTAACTCAAGCGTAAACAATATTTCTTTAATATGCTTCTGATATTCTCTTCTTTGAGCTGTAGGCAGTCAACAGTGGTTATTTGAGGTCAGGAGATCTTTACATGTCTGAAAAATGTCCGAAATGTCCGAAAAAAACCTACGACTCAATAAAATGCATATAGGGACACCAACATGGCGGTGGACACAGCGATGACGTCACGTAAAATAGCTTCGAAGATTGAAACTACTTTAATACGTCACCTCAGCACTCACCTAGTGAAAGACTTCTCTGTGTGTCAGGATCAAGCGAGGGGTCGCTTTCTTCTGGCAGAGAGTACCTAAGACGGAAAGGAAAGGGAAAGAACATTACACACTGTCCTAGATGCTGTTTAGGAATCAGTTCATCCAAAGCTATTTCCTTCATCGCATTGTAAAGTCCCTGCCTGCCTATCCCATGGCGATAAAAACGTTTTTATCGTCATGGTTATGTCGGTTGTAAGTGGAAATAGCGCGAATCACCATCATGGGACGAAATTCCGTATACACAGAATCATGAAGATACATACGATTGAGGACATGCGTTTGTTTTGCAAAAGGGCCCGTAGGTTGTCAAAATGCAAAAAAACGCTTGCGAGTATTGCTTGTTATATTGCTCATTGCACTATACACCGAATTCAACGCAAAGGGGCAATATGCGTGTATCATCATCTACTGGTTCAGCATCTACAGTTGTAATAAATTACACTACAAATATTAAAGATAGCAAGATATCGCAAACAATCAGTATTCAAGGTTATGACAAACAATGCATAATGTAGCATAGCTATATATTACATGTACGGAACTTGGCTGTAAGATTATTTCAATATCTTGCAGCGCAGTCATAAATGAATATTGCATTTCATCACGAAGAAACCTGTTGATCAAAGCAGCAGTAATAGTCGCAGTACGCGTGCGTTCACAGCGTCACACCTGTTAGTTAATACACTGTGCTTTATGATCCACATAAAACAACCACAACAGTTTAAGTACACAACCTACATTCCAGATCTCTTCAGTCGTCGAATCCTCGTCGAGAGGTTGCCAACGGCATTGTGGAAGCGATTCATGATGATAATGAAGAAGAGCAATGTGGAACTAAAAATATAAAATCCTTTGCACGAGCACGAGTTGACTACAGAAGGTGTTACAATTACGTGCTGTCTCCACTTAAGCAGACAGTAAGACCTCTCAACAGCATAAGAAAAGAAACGGCATGGTCATATCTAAGCCAAACCTCCCGAATGGCAAGCCAGAAGAAAGATGTCGTCCCTGAGTTGTTTTACGTCGTCGTTGGAGACCGCATACTCATTTGACGATGCCAGTCCTCATGAGCTCATGCTTGTTAATCAGCAGAAACTACCTGCGAAACTGCCTGATATATTGACGTGCGTAACGTCACTACACGCCGTTTTCCTTTCACAAAGAGCGAAGTACTTCCACCACGTCCTGCAGACGATTCCACAAATGGATGGCCTCCTAGGAGGGAAAGGGTGAGCCAACCAGCGTCGGCTACGGTTGCCAGACGATGGGGCTCGTACACATCCGGCAACGTCATACGGACTGTGCATAGGTGTGAATGGACGTCGTGACAGACTCGATGGGTAGCCTACCCCGGGCGGCGGGAAACACAAATCAACCGCAAGCGTAGCGTGACGCCAATAAACGCTGATTGGTTATTGGGGAAAAGACGTTAACTCTAAAAGCGCCGACTGTAACTCATCATCCATTCCTAGGGTGCATATTCGTGGTTTCTAATCCTATTCTTTAGTTTTAAACGAGTTTGATACTAAGCAAGCGTTGACTCGAATAACACATTTACAATTTACTCCCTACATGATCAATACTCTCCCGTGGGACAGATGCCTGACGGTATTTCGCTAGCTTAAATTTTGCACCGCTTTGAGGTCCAAATAGATCGTAAGTCTGACCTAGAATTCCTCAAGGAGGCTTGTTCCTTCTGCTTTCATCCGAAGACATTGATTCATTGGAACACTCCATGCGTTGCATTCGCTGAACGGTGTCATGATAGTATACCCGGTGGACAACTTGCAATTAGCCCGACCAAAACATACGCATGTATGGATGTACGTGCTTTTGCATAATGGAAGATCCACTACATCACGGGCCACATCACTTAAAGAAACTCCACGTCTAGAGTAAACTTTGTCACAACAGTTCCTGAGAGAGAACAGTTTTTACATACATTAATGAATCTTCTCGTCGCTTCCTATTACCAGGAGTCGGAAGCAATTCTCCAAATGAAACAGAAGGATACACTACTTGAAGGCTGATAGATGGTTGGTGGAAAACAAGTTGAAACCGCACCACAAATGGCGTACAGGGAACTGTAGGTAAAGGATGTACCTGTCAGAACAAAAATTGCAGTTCCATGAAAACTCTGCAGAAGTGTGGATGATGAAGAATGCAGTGAGTTCATACAGACCTCTTCGAAAGGCAACCTCCATCTATTTTGCACATGAAGCGAACACGCCGGGACAGACAGAAATGTCAAAATATATATAATACAGGATGACTCTATTTCACCAGGGCCATTAGTTAGTCACTACCATACCTACTACGCCGGCTATTTGGTGAATATTTGCCAGGGGAGTTTGGCCACCATAGGCCTAGGGTTTCATTTGCAAGCGAAGTTATGTAACCTTACCGTGGACTGACTCTAATGACCTATTATTCTCTTTTTTTGCCGAATTTTACTATCAGCACCCCCTAGGAAGGCCAGGTGGAGGCTAGCCATTGATTTGAAATGGATTTTTATGAAATTTGGTATATGGGAATAGGTGTTGGTAAGGAAGGACAACTTCTAGTATGCCTCCAGCCGCTTTCTTAGGTACTGCAGGAGAACTTCCGATTTTTGTATTTCATGTTTTGGACATGCTATGAACTATGTCAACACGTAGTCCTCTCTCTATGGACTATGGTTATTTTCAAGATATCTTATAATCAGGAAACTATTTGATCAACGGGTGACGACTGCATTTTGTCAAAAACCAAATGTGTTTATGTTGCCTATGAACTTTAAGCTCTGCATTTGTTCTATAAATGAATGTCAAAAACGATGTAACTCCCACAAAGTTCAATGCACGCATTTGTTATTTCAGAAAACGCGATGAGAATGGATAGCACGCAGAACCCTTTCGCTCGTGTGAACCGGTTAAAGTCTGCTAAACCATTCATCATGCACATACACCACGGGAGTGCCCTTTATTCATTCAATGTCGTTCTCTCTTCGTGAAAATTTGTCACATAACCATCTACTCTTCTGAGATCAAGGTGAATATTCGGGAAAGGGTACGGCATAGATGAAAGATGACAAACATAAAAGAAATGCCGCATACGAATGCGTGTAACACGACGAGTAGATATTGAGGCGGCCATTTAGGTCATGACAGAAACTAGCTAGCTGGAATTAATTCTAAAGGATGAAGAGGATACAGATATGATACAGCTAAGTCGGAAAAGGTCAGAAACCTCTCCCGCTCTCCGCCATTCAAAAAGTCTGCGTCGTCATAAGGAAGCATGATGAATTTTGCATTTGTCTGACATAACTTTGTGATGTAATTTCCTGGCTCACAATACACATACATCTTTCTTCTGTCAGGTTCCTGTATTTTCTTCTTGCTTTGAAATGCAACAATATCGTAACCAGGCATTTACGGGAAGGGAACATGGCCAATTACAGGATTGGAGAGAGGTGAAATTTGAGAGCATCCCGGGTGTCCACCAGCTGTGCCAATTACGGCAGCTTTCTTGATGCAATCACTGGACAATACATCATCGGGCTAACAAGCTTGGTTCTGCGATAACATACCCACAGGTCGGAAGTGCAGGGTACTTTGTACACAGGGGTGGCAACCGTTAGTATTCAAATGATGTCGACTGGCAACCAGGAACCGATTGAAGACTGAGGTTTGCAGGGAATCTTTGGTGAGAAGTGCACCAGTGCAATCTGTCTAGAGACACTGTAAACATGCACATGAGAGTATCGCTTCGAGGTAATATTTGTAGGGTCAGTCTGGAAATGTTTAACTACGTTCATATCGTACACGTTGTATAGGTGGTACTATGGCATTGTCATTAGGGTTGTTGACTTAGAATCTAAAGGTTCTGTGTTCGAATCCCTGGCAGGTCCCAATTGTGTGTCCTTATCGGCTGCCATTTAACACCAACTTCCTCGCTCGACTTCAGTGAAAATGATTATGATATGTTTATCCTTTCAGCGTGAACCTTGCGAATTAAAATATTAAGATAACAAACAAAAAGGGAGAAAAGGGAACTGAAGTTATATGTGCAGTTAGTTAGGGCTGCCCAAACGCTATTGGCATTAAGATGAACAACGGTCCGATAATTGAAACAAATCATGGATAAAGAGCACAGCTGGGACTGGAATGGGCACAGTCCATACTAAAGGAGACCAATTCAATCAAGGAGAATGTTGTCCGTTCAGGATGTAATTAGCTTAACCCTAGATGAAATGAGAGCCAATACTTTATGATTAATCAATTGGGGTCACAGCAGTCCGGCTGATGTCATCTAAGCGGACTTGTGGAGTTATTCTTGGCTGTTAATCAACACAGTCAGCCACCGTAATGCAAACGACATAACTATTGCGGTTGAAAGAACCGTTACGCTTTGGTCTTTAAAAGTTAGGTCCATTTTTAGTAACGCCCTGCCTTAGGGGACGTTTGATATATGTTCGTGCCTTTGACGTGTATCGTAGCCGGCTAGCCAAGACACAGCTAGCGATCCCATTTCATCTTGGGCATACAGAACTTAAGACTAAAACCTATACTCCTACATTGGCTCACAAATTTTAAAGATCAAAGTGGCTGCCATTAGAGGACAATGAAATGCATCATGAAAAGCTAACTGGTGATGGAAACTGGGTCATAAAGTCGAGAAACCCATGCCATACTGTAATCTATCGGTGGATTGAGATGGCATTGATTGAGGTCAAATGGTATCGGCTGTTGTTTGAGCGGCGGACCGATCGAGATGGAGGGACTTCTTGGAGCCTCATGTGCCACCTGGAACATGAAGAGGACTGAGGGAGTGGGTGAGTGGTTTTGACCGTGGATATTTCTTCCGTGCACATATATATGAAACTGTTGAAAAGATTCATTAGAGGGGGAGAGGAGTAGATGTAGAGGATCATCCATTCAAATTCTTTGATCGATAAACCCAGTAAATCCTTCCCATTAACAGATACACACATATCTCTAATGAACAGCTGTCAAATAAGATGAATTGTCTGCGTAAGGAAGACGCATAGGTAACTTCATGAATCAAACTGGACGGTTTGATAACGAGAAAAATCTCAAATGAAAAAACAACACTTCCACGACCTCTTTTGCCATACCGAGACACTGGTGAGTTATCTCTGAAAACCAGGTGTCAGAGGATAGCGTTAACACTATGTAGAGAAATACTTCAAAAGATGGTATCAGTAGAGGTCATACCTTAAAGTTATACACTAGTATCGATTTTAAGCGAAAGGGAAAGAATTTCATATGACTAGGCCACCATCAGCGGTGAGGTTGCTTTAAGTAACAGTGAACACACATTTGTCTTCGTCGGCGAACTTTTTCAGGGTGCTGCTGTTTTTATTTAGCCGCCATTTTGTTTTCCTTCATCTACTTATGACACTATGTAGGAAACATTTTCTATGTAGTCTGTGTAGTTTGTAGTCGATTTGTATATGCACATTTTGTGTAAGGTTTGATTAAGTCTGTTAAAGAAATTAAAATGATAAAGAAAAAATATGAAAATGTATGGCACCATGAACGGTTCACCCTGAGGTATTGAAATGTTATCATATCAACCTAAACTGAATTCCAGTAAAACTCATCATTATATTCTAGACAGCCGCCCACAAACCATGCACAATAACATGGGCATAGCGAGTCTTTTACATGTTTTCCCGATAGTAGTTACTACTGTTCCCAATCAATGACTGTCGTCAGTTTATGATCCAAAAATGACGCTGCAATTCAGTTTACGGCAGGGATGGAAGCAGATGTCGTCTAATCTCTGTGCCGAAAAATGTTCCCACGTCACATTAAGACGTTAACACAGGGCTATCTCCATAGTTACATACATATCGTCATAGCTTATCGCTGACTCGACGTTAACATCGTAAAATTAAAGGTTACAGGTGCAGAAGATGAAAACTCTCCGTCATGCATTTTTTATCATTTCCCAATTGCTCATAAAAGTCCGTAAAGTACTACAAATTTTACAGGCATGGCTACGGCAACACAAACCTTGTACCAGTCGGGACAGGAAACATCGTAACTTTTTTTTGGTTAGGGTTTATCATGTTGGAGGGGCATATCATCTTACTTGTTAAAATTTTGTCGTCAGAATTGTGTATTACAATCATTGTAGATATATCCGCGTTGTGTTTTACATACGTCTCAGAATCTTGAAAAAATGACGCCTTTTTTGTGAATCATCCTTGATTAACATCATACGTCGACTGTAATGCATTAGAAAAAAAACTACATTGCTGTTTAAGGTTTAGCGCTATGTTTTACAAGTTGCGTAAAGAAAAATATACCGTTAGTGTGAAATGAGAGCATTTGATAATGCCCTCTAGGCTCTGGTCTCTACCTTACCTCAGATGACTCCATATTTTTAAGGATGAAGCTCCCAAATGGTTTACAAGATTTTAAAAGCAGCTTGACCTTACCTGTGAGACTACATTAGTCTTTTGATTATTGTAAGCCTCTACCTTTCGAGCACGTTGTGAATTATCACCCCTTTTACCTGAAGCAATTAGCAGGACCCCAGACAACACCCTGCGTTTCGCTGCTATCAATTCCAGAGCTGTACCGGGTGGAAAGTGCACTGATGTTGGTAAAGTTTACTTTGAATTCCCACCGATGAAAAGACCCTTCCAGTCGTTTAGAAGAAAACTATTTTAAGGACACAGGAAATGAAGCTGAAAAGCTGGTGGCTCTAGATGAAGGAGACAATTTGTCTTTGTAGGTTAGAGATAGGGAGTTGGTACATTGCTGGTATCGACATGCAAGAACAACTCTTTCAAACCTTGTTAATACTGACTACTAATACAGTCAAACTTGGTAGGGCAATCACCAGGCGAAGCTAACCACCTCCAGTCACAAGCCACATTTAAACAGCTCCGTCCATTTTTTACATAGTTAACCCCACCCTGTTCTGGGCAACCACCTGTCCTCAGCAACCATATGCATTTTCCTAAGTCGAATAGTCCTGGAGCGGTTACTGAATCCGGGTTTGACTTACTTTATTGAGAGAAACACTGCAAATGTAGTAACGGTCGCTAACATTCCAGACAAACGCAAAACTGAACGATTAAACAACCGCTGTACTGTACATATACCAACATATAGGCACAACAATTTAAAGTAGAAAATCGCTACAAAAGGAGTTATGGTTCGAATGTACGGGTACATACAGTGGTTCTTCGTTTCCTCTGAAAGCCGACACGTATCGCATCTTGTTTCTGACGGTCTTGGCTGTCTTTGTGAAAAGGTTGGCCTTCCTATTCATCTCGTCTCGAAAATAATCCCACACAAAATGTGCACGAGATTGGTACAATACTTCTGGCGTGGCAGCTTAATCAAAATTTGCATATTTTATGAGTAGACTGGTCACCGTTCTGGCTCTCATTTCACGGCGTTAGAACTTAAATGTCAGAACTGATGTTTGGAAGTAAAAAACGTGACATTCACAGAAGAGTTGCCAAATTGTAAAAGCCCCAAAATATGTCTGAAAATGAGATAGTTCTGCTACGGTACCCAGAAAAGCCACCAGAAGTGAAAGACAAACTCATTTCCTTCAGTTAGCCACATGCTAGGTTTCAAAACAACCCTTCCATATCTTTTTCAGGTATGCTAGCGCTGTTTAACCACGAAAGAACTTCGTTACAAGCGTTACCTACAACATAACTTTCTTGGCGAAGGTAAATCTGTGAAAAATCGTGTTTTTGTCACTGTAAAACCTAGCAGCACTAAAGCTATTATGAAGGCATTTTAATACACATGTAGCAGCATTTCTTCATTTAACAAATATCTTCATAGACAACATTTCAACTCCACTACAATAACTAGCAGTTTCACAATCTATCCATTCGTAGTCTAATATCAGATATGGCTTCGAGCTACAGAACTTCATAGATACAAACATAATATGTTGGTGACTTTACTGGGCCTGGGAGAAATAACGTGAACCAAAAGGAACTTTCCACAGTTTTATGGGTCTCGTTGTAGTCATGCTATACTCGCGGCTGTGTGTTATTAATAAAAACACTACCCCGAGCTTTACGTTTCCAAAGCAAAGTTTCTAAGAGCATTAACCGGGGCCTTCTCCCGTGAACAGAGACGTTCTTTTAACACGCTACGGAGTGCTGTGGAGAAGAAACCATTAGATAACTGTCCAGATGTCTATGTTATCTGAGGGAAACACCTGCTTGTGAGCATACTGTCGTCTGACAGAAAAGCCCGCCAAAAACGGGCCGAACGGGGGGCGAGTCGATGATACTCTGTTTTTTTACTTCTCTGGATAGATATTGAACCGTATCACGTATTTATTGTATATGTTTGATATTTGTATTTTTTTGGACCATGGCATGAGTAGGATTTCTACGCAAGTCATGTTTTAAACGATTGATTTTTGGAGAGGGCTGAATTGTCATATTCCACCTGTGACTATTACTGATTGATCCCTTAGTACGTTGAATCAGTCATCGTGAGTACTGTGGCATATCGTGTCGCGGATGGGCTTTTCGGTGTCCAGAGGATTTTGAATCGCTAAAACGTGGGGCCTCACTAGACTTCACCCCTTTATCCACACTGCTTTGCGACTTATCTAGTCTTACAGACAAAAATGGCAAAAATAATAATTCATATATGCCAGCGTTGTATTCCGTACGTTGGGAGTCACGGAAAAACACAGACACACAGACAAGTCATTAACGTTGGGTAACCTAAATTCGTGGGGTACTTAAAGTCGGGATTTTTCGAAAACGGGGTATTTAGGGATATGTGCTAGATGCAACATCAGTAATACCGCTAGAAATGCAAACTTGACAGACTAACGCATTCAGAACACTGTCTGAAAAGCTTCGATAACCATGCATTAGAAGTTGGCGACGTCAAAACCTCTCCGTCCCTTATTGACAGAGTCTGGGGGCTTCGTGGGAGACTCACACTGCACGGTTGTTCGCTGGTTTATAAGACAAATGTCACATCTCCTGCCTGCTAAACACAATTATTTACAAGACAACTAATTAGAATCTCTTTTGCTAACCTACAACTGGACTCTAAGTGTGATCAATCATCAAAACTCCTCTCTGTTGCTACAACCTACGGCACGTGTATTTTCCCGCCGCCATATTGTTAACCAGAATCCTGTTGTCAAGCAGACGGCAAAGGTTTGTGAGGAACACTTTTTTGTCTAAATGCTGCGTGTGATAGTGGACTGAGGAAGATATTTTCCTCAAAGTTTGCTCCTAACACAACAAGGAACACATGGACATAGTAGAATTACCATTGCTACGGCATCCAGCTAACTTACCATGAATAATGTAACGTTACACGTTGCCCGATGATGACGATGGGCCGACTTTGAGTGAAGTTCTACCGACTCAACACACGGGTTGTTCCCGAACTGGCCTGATGTGTGCGGTACGGCCGTTTTTTCGTGTATTTTTTTTACTTGGACACGTCTATATCCATAGCACTCTCCTCAAGCCAAGGATGGAACGAATAGCTGCTGTATAAAATGTGATTAGCGGTAAGATATTCAAGACGAATCTTCTCTCCCGAATTAATGTGCCCCCCTGTCCGACAACACTGTCATTGTGCGTGCGGCGTACGGTAGTTTCAAGTTGAAATATTATGGTGTCAGCACGACTAGAGACAAAATCTACCATATATATGATTAGTGCAAAGATAGTACATAATACTGACAGAATTATAGAAAAAAAGGATGGTTTATTGTTCTGCTAGATTGATTTCAGTCAACCATTATCGGAAAAATCCCGAATTTAGGTTACCCAACGTTAACTTAATTCCCTGGGATTAAGTTAAAAGCTCTTCAAGTGAAAATGCTTGAGCACTCCAAGAGAAACTAAAATCTGGATATAGGTGTATTTCTTAGAAGACAACATTGTTATGAATACAAAATCAACCAAACCGAATTTTGCAGAATTTCAGCACATGTAGATAAATAACGGAACGGACCTTTATGATTCAGTAATTGATATAGTTGACCTTCATACAGGCCCTTGTGCAGGTATCTAAGTATGGGTTTCAATGGGATAATTGTTAAGGATTACAGGTCCGTTTTGGGCCAGAATCAAGAGGGGAATTATGCTGCTGAGGCTGCAAGTCGATGGGCAACACACACAAACGCACGCACGCACACACACACACACACACACACACACACACACACACACACACACACACACACACACACACACACGTGACAAACACACACACACACACTCACTCACACACTGAAATGCGCACACGCACACGCATACGCACACACACACGCACAGACACACACACACACGCACACACACACACACACACACACACGTGCACACACACACTGCACGACATTATCTTCAAGATCACCCCTAGATTTCGCTGCTTCTGGAGTTGACCTCCACTTAAAAGATTTGTGCTGTGAACTGCATAACATCTTAAATATATTGTGTGTATCAGCGTGCAGTAAATTATGTATGATGAACACATATGTACAGACATATCTAACTCCCCATGTCTTAAAATCCTCTCAACCTCCTTGATTGCCCTTGACACTGAGCTCAACCACCATACTCCCAGTTTTCAAGGCACGTTCTTGGCCTTACGCGCGCTCTGTGAGGCTTTTGCAGCAAGTGTTGCATGATGATAGTCATGACTGAGGATTTATAGATGTTACATGCGTTCACAAGGACATGATGTCCTTTTAGAATAAGTACTACCTAGTCGACCATCAAGGACGCGCAAAACTGGATAGGGGTAGTTAACTAGAAAGGGTCAGCTATTTCTGTCCTACAGGACGATTTCAATTAAGTTTATGACATTTAGGGCTCTTTTGGCACCAGACCGTATGGTATGGGTAACGTTCTTAACTCTGGAACGTTGGAGGAATTATAATTACATGTACGTTGAACGATTTTATTTTTTCAGGTCCATCTTCCTTTCTTTCTTGCTTTCTTCAAAGTCAAAATATACATAAACGTGATTGTTTGGTAAATAATAACAACACATGTGCAGTTGCAAAAAAACATATACAAGAAATCAAAGATTCCATACCTCCGTGAAATGTTTGGAGTTTTTGGGAATTTCTAGACATTATTTCATTTTTTTCTTGTGAACGTTTCTCTTATTCTGTCTATGTATTTCCAGTCTGCGGAACAACTTTGAA
Organism: Branchiostoma lanceolatum; assembly: GCF_035083965.1. NCBI lineage: Eukaryota > Metazoa > Chordata > Leptocardii > Amphioxiformes > Branchiostomatidae > Branchiostoma > Branchiostoma lanceolatum. The sequence continues at coordinate 27,135,930 of NC_089722.1, read as the reverse complement.
CCTGGCTTAAGCCAAACTCCCCATCCTGCCAGTATCCAGTTACACCATCTTCATGCTCACATCCTGTCACTCTACAATATTCAAATAACTAAGGACGTTAGCCAACACACAGACCGAAAAAAACCCTCTGTTTTCACAGAGATGATAAAATTACAGCATAACATGCCTGTAAAATTGAAATATGGTATTCTTGATTTTATATTTAGTGCGCATAAATACGATCATGGAGTGGAATTGGCGGGATTGACGACATGATAGAAGCATTCCTAACGATCTGGAACGCCTACTAACAAGTTGACGATTGCAGGCATATAAATGTATGTTCGAGGGGCAGTTTTCGTTTGGCGTGATTTTATGTTTAAAGACTTGTGAAAAGCTGTGAAAAGCATCGTATGAAATTTTAGATATCCAGATATCATAATACATTAATCCATTAATCTACCTCAGCACAAACAGTTTCATTGGTGAACAACTACGCCATTTGGCGAAAGTAGAAGGAAGTGCAGGAGAAAGACTACTGTTGCGTGGCCGTTTCTTTGCAACACCACCTTGCGACGATTCTTGTAACGGCACCTTTGAATTCAGATAGTAAAACGAATGCATGTGGAAAGTCTTACAGCTCATAGGTTTATGCGTGATATGCAGAAGGATCCCGTCCGGCAAGGAAATATATATAAAAGAAACATAACGTTTTAGCGGTGATATTCCGTCATTCTCTTGACCACGAGATTTTAGGGATCGGGAATCCCCCTGTTACTGTGTTACAACCCATAATTATAGATGACCTTAATCTTACGAGTACATCGGTCTCAACTCCCTCAAATGGAGTGCGCAAAACTATAAAGACTTGCTGTTTTACACCGGCATAGACATGGCCATAAGTGAAGTGTTCGCTTTGCATTAGGCAGGGGTGGGTGTGAGGTGGTTTCACGTGTTCAAGCTCCGGCCGGCAGGTACCAAAGATTTTCAAAATACATACTACTTTCTCTGTTTAGCACCCGTCACTTGTAATCATGACAAAGCGCGTGGTACTTCAACACACATCACGACCATTTCATAAGCCCCTTGCCGCAGTACTTGCACAAATGCATGTATGGTATAGAAACTAAGAAAGAGAAATTGTCCCCTCTCTATACACCGAAATGTGAGGGAGGATTTTACAGATATTGCCATTTGGCGACAATGGTCTGCAGTAGATGGCATTCATGGCTATAGTCTAGCTGCCAAACAAAACGCCTCTCAATATAAAGAGGCAAGAAGACATCGATGACTTTTACAGAATAAGCAACACGCCCAGAACCTTCCCTCAACATTACATGTATGAACTAACTGTGACCTCATGAGTGCTACCATCTTCTCTCCAGACTGATAAAATATAGCTCTATAGATGGCAAACGGATCCCAACATATATATGTTAATACACCATTCCAACATTTCTTTCTTTAAGTCAATACCTTCCTTCTCCGGTTGCCGACATCACAAGGAATCATTTTCACAGATGAAATCCGAAAAAAAATAGTTATCAATACCTTTTTTTTCTGTAAAAATGCGTTCATGCCACTTTCTAACAATTATCATAATATGCATTAACAACTGCATTATAGTAGTTGGCAATGCCCACCACTATAATGCACTTGCTAACTTGGCAACATAATGCACATAATGATATCAACTGACATTTTAGTACACTTAATGGTATCAACTCACCCTTTAGTGATTTCACTTTTGGCCGCCTCCTGTTGTTCCGATTTCTGTCTGTGATGCGCGTTTAGAAGTCTCTGCCAATGCTTCATAGCTCCTTGGTATGTTCTTGATTTCTCTTAAGTGATGACAAGCGGCAATACTACCGCCCCTTCTAATCTTACACGTTGTCTCTTGAAACCGTTAAGTAAAAGGTCTAGTTGATGCTGCACTAAAATTACGAAAGTCAAGAGCAGAGGTTGGGGAGTTGCGAATTGTTCCCGCAGGTTGTGAAGACCGTATCTTCACCGTAGACGATTTCTAGAGCCTGCCAGATGCTATGATGGAAGTCCAGTTACCAAAAGCAACAGTTACCAGATTAAAACAATGTCAGTACACACACATATCACGTCAACAGCATCAACAGTTGCCTCGTTAAACAGCTCTCCACACCAGACGTTCTCCCCCGTGAGATACGATCAACAAGCCTGTTGTTCATCGACACGCCCCGCCGTCGAGCTGCACCAAACTGCCGCCCACAGGTCGGTCACACGGCTGTCACTTATCGGAAACACCCGATTCCTAGCAGGTGCCAAGACTTATAGACACAGAGGTGCTGGCGTATGCCTAAAATAGCTCAGTTCGATCGTTTTATCGATGCTGGGGACCCTCATGAGCCTCTTTGTATAGCGGGAGAAATATTTTTCAGCCTGATGTAAAGTGACATGTATAATGGCAGTAAAAACGTACATGCACAACCGTCTGGGCGTCAGATTCCCTTTCTATATACACACGTTCTTTTGAATGGTATTGTCTGTCAGAATTTTCATGATACACCGTTCGATCGACAACAGGAGAGTGATGGTAGAAGCTGTCTTCCGAAGATCTATCATTGAAGATGACGTGAGTGCTCTCTTCAGATCTCTTATGATACGTTTGTGTTCATCTCCAATGACTGTCACACCTAATAGCGTAAAGAGATGACAAAATTAGCATTTAGAGTATAAATGATCCATTGTTCAATGCTGTTCTCTGGTGATGTAATGAAAAAGTGAGTAGTATACCTAGAAATCACAAAATATCTGTGTCTTGATCTTCAATGCCTGCAACACCTGGTATAAGGTATAAAGAGATTAAAATTTGCATTTATAATATCAATAATTCAGGGTACAATGTCATTATCTTCTGATATAATGGATAAATAAGTAACCTATCACTAGAGATAGATCTCATAAGATACGTTTGTCTTCAGCTACAATGACTGTCACACCTGATTGAATGTAAAGAATCGACAAAAGAAACATCTATAGTATCTATAATCCAGTTTGCAATGTCATTAACATCTACTGTACTGCAAAGGGATAAGAGGTTAAAGTTTTAAACATTAGCATGCAGAGCACGTTCTGAATAAATTAGATTATTTCAGCTTGCTACAGGATCTTAATGGCCTGCCTAGGACAACTCTATCCGTATTAAAGTAAGATCCACGACTGGTCTGATGTAATCAATCGACCGTATGTGCACTAGCTGTTAGTGAGACAAAATGGACCACTTTCCAACCTCAAATATTGCACATCAAGTTATCATCACTCTATAAAGTTAGAAACCAAATTATTCGTTTTAGTTCATCGATGTATCGTCAACGCTTTCAAATAAACGACTGTCGGCCTCTTTATGTAGCGGCTAACATTTATTGCTTTTGTTCTCTCTAATCAATATTGTTTTACAATAAGACGCTGTCGTGTTGAACTTAGACTCTATCGGTTACTTTAAATGATTGCATGAATTGAAATGAAGATAATGCAGATACTAGGTAGACCCTTTGTCATACCTGTCAATACTTCGCAAAAGTTCTGGATCCATAACTAAAGTTCCAGACAGTAAGAATCTGATTGATTATCATGTTATGTTTTACTCAACCAACTGTGCCGTCTGAAGAGTATGCCAACTCCATTAATGATTTTAACTACATAAAACTTAACTTTTTATATCTACTAAAGCCAATATCTTTCTTTTTTCATATACAGACCTGGAAAATTTCATTTAATCATTTATTGCGTTGTAGACAGTTTGATGACATAATGCATTATTCTGTGTCAAGAAAAAAGTGGGGTTATCATTGATTTCTAAGGTCATAAATTCAAACAATTGGATATCGAACTTTTCAGCAAACGCATACATGCGTGTGATTCGAGGCTGTTGGGGGTCCGTTTCAGGAAAAAGAGAGTGTTACAGATTCCGTAAAGTATTTTTATATTACTAATATACTACCAAAGATATGTTATACCAGTATAAGATGTTTTGTAAAACGGGTACAGTATGTCCCTAAAACATGTGTCTTGCTTTCAAAAATCTTGACAATGTTGCGAGTGCATGTCAGCTTAAAAATCCACTTCGATTATTCAAATACGAAGCATATATCAACTTTATACCGGTCAATATGAGACGTAAAAATATGCCAAAATAGGTTGAACATAACATGCCTTTGCTTCGGCGATGAATATTAGACATCCAGGTAATATAAAAAATTTACTAAATGATACAAAATAAAGGAAACAATAACTGAATAAGGTCTCTTACCTATTCGTTAATTCTCGATCACAGATAAAAGACAGCAGATGCTATCTGAAACGTCTGACTCTGAATGTATCTCGTTCTTTAATTCGTTTCTTTGCTTTGTTGGACATCGATACATTCAAATCGATTAGTTGTCCACGTCCAATGTTCACGTTTATCCAGTCTACACTTGAATTCTAGGAATGTTTTTTATTTTTATTTTCCGCTTGTAATAAGATATGATTTGCTGCAAGTTTTTACAGGGGAAAGACTAGAAATCAAATGCAAAATCAAGAACGAAAACACCAGACCGAATCCCCTATACCCTTGAGTTAGCATACTTCTTTTCCCGATACTTTCCTTCTGCACTGAAATAATAGGTCCGATATTGCAAGTTTCTCCCAACTAAGGACGAGGGATTACGTCGGGGATCGAGTGCGACAACGCAAGACCTAGTGATAGATCACTTGCCCTCGGCGAGCGATTGGCACTGTCATCACATAGACACGGTCAGTCAAGGCCAAATAACACATCCGCCTGTAGGTCTCACATCGATCTGGACACCTGCCCATTCAGCGCAGACGACATTTGTCGTCACGTTGCTGGCTAAAAGTTTTGTGGGGTTTTTGGGGTGGGGCTGGGACAAATTTACGCGACTTTCTTTACTCCACCCTGGTGTAAATGGCTACGTCACTTTGGCTGGAGAGGTGAAAGGTGGTGAAAAGAGAGGGATGGGCTTAACCTTTTAATACTGTGGCCAACGGTAGGACACGGTAAATAACAATCCACTGTCCTAAAAAAAAGCTATGGGACATGTATCTACAAGCAGGGGATTTATGTTCTTACAGGGGATTTTTAACCACCAGCCACGGGTTTGAGGGTCACCAAACACATAGCATGTTCAAAACTCATTACTCTTAACAGTAGAGTGAATGGGCACGCAATACTGTTATATGTACATGTAGCAATTCCGTATATATAGTACCGAAAAGATCGCATTCGTATATACTTAGCAATTTAGCGGGTATATTTACCAATTTTGTGATGTACTTAACAGCTTTACTAAAATATTGTTGTTAAGTAAACCAGCAAAAATTGCTATTTACCAGTAACGTTATATCTGCTAAGTTAATCAGCACCGTGTTCGGTACAAATCCATGATGTTCAGTACCTTTGACAAGTATGTTTCTAAGCATCACCATCAGGTTTGCCGCATGAGTTCGTAAATTACATTATGAGAAAATATATGTTCTCCAGCTTAATTAAAAGAATTTGACTCTCCGGAATTTTCTACCAAGTGCAGATAGCTGACGAAGACCGAGAGATTCAGAAGAAAACTCCGGTTAGATAATTATGGTACACCAGGAATGAAATTAATGGAAGGGCCAATGGGTTAATCTATCAATAACCATTCGCAGACTATCAAAACTGACAACCGTTGAAAACTCAATATATTAATGCTGAAAAATGGTACGAATTCCTGAAACACTGAAGAACAATCAAGCCTAGAATCCAACTGAAGTTTTGGACATGAATCCCCCTCGTTCCACTGATAGTAGATAAACACCATTTACGTTCTATGTGTACTCTCAATTGGCAAAATTGAGCTTATACGGTTTTTGCAATGTTATCTACCTGAATACGACTTAAGACGTTTTTTAACAATATCGATGCGTCCATGGCACCATGCTCAAGTGCTCATTGTGTGCTTTCTTTCGTGTGTTTTCGGTGAATGCCATAGCGGTTGGACTGTCACAGTTGCCATCAGATATAACTAAAAGAGAAATGTCTCAAACACACTTACTGGATTTAATGGCGTGATATTTACAACTTGGCAGTGCATAGCTTCATTGACGCGGTCGATATAGCTGCCGTAAAATGTCAACTTGAGTGACATTTGTGTGGCGTAAAATCCAATGTGCAAAGAATATACTTAATGCACCGTGTTAAGATAAGGTAGAGGGACAATTGCAAAGAAGGGTGCGGTGGGTACTGGGGTGGGTTTTATGTTGGAGTACTACAATGCAGAGTATATATGTATACATAACGTGGAGTCGATGACTTGTTGAATCAAAGCACAGAAACTTATTTTGCAAATGCTCTTTGTTATCTACGTTGGTATAACAACTGTTAGAAAAAGACACGTTCATTGGGAATAACTCGTTCAGAGGTGTTACGTCTGGCCAATGAACTGCCACTTTACAGAGTTATACATACACAGAGAACAAGACTATCAGGAACATGATGAATTGGAAGCTTTACCTTTCCTTCGGGCTGTACGCCTGTACCACTAATTAAGTAGCTTTTATAATACCCTACTTCACTCCCCTGTTTCTAAGTCAGACATCAGATGGGTACAGCGCCAACTGATAACAAAAACAAGCAGTGAATCTTGCTACGGGCGAAACGTAACGATTCAAAAACGAGTTAAGCTCGGAGTTATCATAGGATTACTGTAATAAATCAAAGACTCCAACCCACATGAATTCGTCTTGATACCCCAGTTGTCTCTTGAGGGCCATCTAGCCAACAACAGTTTAATCTTACTCTATTAATGCAGCGCTATGTTTCTTAAGATCAATTTCTGTAAGTCCTAAGAAGTTTGAACAGTGCTACCGGCGTTATTGTTTGATATTGCTAGCCATGAAATCATATGTAAGGTTTTAAATGTTGCAAGAGTTGCATATAGACTTCAGAGAGCTACTTCATGCCATTGTAGGTATTGAAAGTCACAACGGAAAGTTGATTTATGTACACTGACATTTACTATTATTTCATATATTCTGAACCACATGGCTCTGGTGATGTCAAACTCAATTCTTTTTTCACCCCCGTTTTCTACAAAGTTTTCATCAATCTTTTTAAAAATCTATAAGTGTGGTACTAGTACAGGATATTAGATGCCAACATATATGAAGAGTACACACTTGATGTAGAGTACAGATTCCACTTGAGGTGCCTGCATACGGCATACAAGGGCGGATCAATGAAGATTCTCCTTGATCCTCTTCCAGTTATTGCCGGAGGATGAAATATCATACGTCTCTAGATATATATCTGTATAGGTCTCTTACCTCTTTTTCTCATTTCTGAACTAACAGTTTCCCTTTCAGGCTACTGGAGTGGAGTTATATGTGAATTGAACTCATAGCATTCACCAGAGCCCTGACTACGTGTTGTGTGTATGAATAGTTTTTGTAAACTTATTTCCAAAGACGAAATTTGTCCCACAATCATTCTTTTCAATACCTGTAATACTTTTCTTGGAAGAAATTGAATATCATCATATCTACAATACATGTAAGACACAGTAGACCCTCTGAACCCCGTAACCTCAAAGCTCAACAGGGGATTTCTTAATGTCTATTATTTTCTTCATACTTCACAGAAATGATCGAATTCAGCTCTTTTGGCACAGTGCCTGGTGCACTGGGCATTCAACCCGGCGCCGTCGATTCTTCTGTGACTCGGTCATATCGGATTTCCTTTTGTCTACAAGAAGATCTTGTCCTACCAGTCCATGAACGCCTAAAGCACTGCCCATCAATTCTAGCTTACTCTCCTTCCATTTGCTCTATCTTTGCAACATTTCCACAAACTTTTCACTTAAAAGCTCAAAAGAAATGGTAACTTCATGGACAAAGTAACTGTATTCCTCAAAGCTATTTCAATTTAGATAAGGGTCGTCTTGATATGCATGTACCTGTCTTCTTTACGGCTTAAGAGGGCGCCGCCTTGGAATCTTCAGGCTTATTTTTTCATTACAAAGAATTTTGTAAAGTTAGGTTGGCACATATCGATGCACAGACGTCAGATACCTTGAAACATGTAACTATTTTCTCGAAAGGGCGGAATCTAGATCACTCAATCTTCGTTACAACGGCACCGCTATCCCAGGAGTCTAGCTGCGATGGAACATCTGTAATTGCTCTGAGACCAACATGGTACTAGGCAGAATCTCCCTAAGATGGGTTTTCAAAAAGGTCACAAAGTTTACTAAAGATTATTCTCTTTCGTCGGTCTCAACCAATTCCATTAAAGGTTTAGTCAAAGCTCAGCGGGATGATTAACCTATTTTTCAATGTCCCCAAGAAGTGGTGCAGATGTGTAACGTCCTCAAAACGTCACTCCTCGCGACAGTTCGCAAGTGTTCAATTTAGATTCTTTATTGGTTGTGGGCCACTCTGGAGAAGCTGCCGGGTCAAGGATTCATCAAACTACATTCTAAGACACGATGAAGACAAGTTGTTGCGAAGTTTCTTGTTGAGTTATCGCAGGAGAGAATATTAGGTGTTAACTTTTATTCTCGAAATTCTGAGAGAGAGAGATATACATACATATAAACAGTACATACATACTGGTTTACACGCGCGCTAGCTCGTACACACACTTCACACACACAAGTACACACTCAAACACACACACAGAAACACACACGCATGCGCATGCGCACACACACACACACACACACACAAACACATACACATGCATACATAAGTATACATACATACAAACATACATACATACATACATACATACATCTTGTGACGTGAACGCACAAACATACCGCTATGTGTGATCTTCCCACAACATGAAAAATGCGTAAATGACATCGGGAATCTTACTTAGAAGTAGCGGTTGCACTTGTTACCCCGCCCTACCTCGTGTAATTTACACCTTCTTTTGAACTTTTGACGTTCCGCACGGCCAGGTGTGGTAGTCAAGTGCTAACGCACAGTCAGTGGAGCGTTATCTAGAGCAAATACTGCAGCGCTTTTAACACATTCCTATACATATGTCGAGAGGGAAAAAGACATGCCCTTATTGTATGGCCAATCCAACACAGCAAGTGCTACCAGAGCAGCGTGTGACAAGATTAAAAGAAAAGTATATCGGCAGTTTAGGGTAAGTTAAAACAGTAGTGTAGTAAGGGTTTTTCCTGGAAATTGGGTAACTTAGGGGGCAGAGAGGCATAACGTAAGCTCTTCGAGGTATTCCTACCTCCCTCTCGCTTATTTCGCAGCCTTCATTCTTTGAATCCTTGCTTACCGGGAGGCAGATTACTATCTAATAAACACATGCTCACTCTTTCTTTCTTCTGAACCCTGGTAAGCTCTATCTCTGGAGAGAGGAGGACCCACACACAACTCCACCTACATACATGGATTTTGGAACGGTCCTTTTCGGTCGTTTAGGACTACAAATGAACCGAATCTCCTCCAACACCAAACATCGTGACCTAGAAACAATGGCGTCAATGTTGTGTCCTGTCTAGACGACAAGGCAACACTGCCCTCGAGCTAGCGTCTATATACCTTTTGAACGACTGGAACAGCAGACAGATTTAAATGATGACAGTGATACCTTTATCATAGTTCAAGGGAAAGTCAAATCACCACTTGTCTGACCTGTGAGCATTTCCGTCGCTCGAAATCATTATTTTTTCTTCTACCCTTGAGACTTCATTAGATTGTCCTTTTTTCATAGATAAACCAACTGTTTTATGACATTTCCGTCGACAAATATGATATATTTACAAATGTTCGCAAATTTAATGTCCACATCTAAAGTGCTTCCGTAGCAAACTTATAGCCCACAAACCATTTATGTTGTGAAGACGTGAATGAAAATCGAATTTTAAAAGCACGCAGGAAAGCAACAAATAATTTTTTTCATACCATATGCCACATTTGACTATAATCATTATTGTCTGACCGATCCACATTACATGATATCAACTTGGTAACAACTGTATCATATACAACGTATGACATGAACTTCAACCGATCATAGAAATATGGCTGCATATTGTATGGCATATCTACCTATCTACGAGAATATGTCTGCATATTGCATAACATATCTGCCTACGATCCAGTTCAATGAATGTCTAAATGTGACCTTCCAAAACTCTACAAGCATCGCACCTGTCTCCTTATCATGCTGTACTTCAGACAATAGAAAATAAGGAGGATCGAATATTTACACCAACCTCTTACAGTGAATGCTTCACTCTCTTGTCTCCTGTGCCTGTATATGCGTAGTTGCAATATAAAAGGCAATGTGGACTGAACATGACATTCTGTGCAATGCCACAAGAGACGTGGGAAAATACCACCTCTCTGCCTGCCATTACTAGGTAAATCCGCAAATTCCTGTGTGGCGCTTCGGTCCATCAGAAGAGCTAACTCATTAATCACAGGGTAGCGGGTGTTTAGGCAGGAGCTGATAGGTAACTGTTTGTCGTCAAATACGGGTGTCTGTGTGTGCGCGCGCGCGCGCGTGTGTGTGTGTGTATGTGTGCGTATGTGTGTGTGTGTGCTGTGTGTGTGCGTATGTGTGTGTGTGTGTGTGTGTGTGTGTGTGTGCGTATGTGTGTGTGTGCGTGTGTGTGCTGTGTGTGTGTGTGTGTGTGCGTGCGTGTGCGTGTGTGTGTGTGTGCGCGTGCGCGTGCGTGTGTGTGCGTGTGTGTGTTGTGTACAGAGCGAGTGTCGACAGGCTTCTTCAATTGTTTACTTTATGTTCAGTCATGTCAAGTTACTGTTTGGATTTTTCTTACACGTGACATGAATACAATCACCAGGTGTCATGAACTTTCATGACCTCTGACATCTGACCTTTATGTGTTGTCCTTGACGCATCGCTCTCCACTTACAACTGTATACACTTACAAATACGTATATACAACACCCACAAAAGCGATGGATTCGTATACAAACATTCTCAACAATCCATGAAGACACACCGTACACAAGCGCACACTCACACTATTTAGAGTAGACTTTCGAACCACAGTGTGTGCCAATGTACTGAGGATAATTAGGCAAGTTGCTTCAAGGCAAACATAATCACACTGGTTCAACCAGAAGCCTCATTATACTGTGTTGTTGAATTATAAATAACACTGTCTGCGTGCTACAAGTTCGGGAAGTCTTCCCTAAATGTTACACTGAGTTGGGGACGTTACAAGTCTCCAGTGCGGCAAAACAATGACGGTTGGCGAGAAGGAAACAAGTTTATAGACAACCAAAGAACACTCAGCGGCTACTGAAAATGTGGTTCCTAGTTATGGTCTGTGTGTGTTTTTACCCTTTGGAAACAGGTAAGTATAATCTCTTAAAAATAACATTTATATAATTATCTTATCTGTTCGTTTTCCAAAAATTAGAAGATCATTAAGAAGAGACATAATTGTAATATCATCGATCTAGATATCAAAGCTTACATATTGTCACGTATTGTCACTTGACATGTATTGTACTAGTATCTTAAGAACATAGCACCAAGAGTTGTAACGTTGCAAGCTTGTCTGTGGTCACGTTCAAATGTTTTGCATTGTATATAGGGTTATTATAAACATGCTATATTCCTCTTCTGTTCATGTTAGATTGTAGTGTGCACTTGAAGAATAGCTCAAAGCAAAAGACCAGGTAAAATGAAATGGATTAAAAATCAAACTCACTCATGAACATAGGATATATGACACATTGTTTAAGTTTTCTGCGACAAGGAAACGACAGTAGGGCGAAAAACATTACTCACAATCTGTTACCTCATTACGTCATCGAAGTACTGCTCGTTGCGCCCCCCTCCCCACTACCTCTTTAAAAATATATGTACATCCGTCATAGAGTGAAACTTACCATGCCTCCGTGGTACAATATTAAATGATAAATGAATGACAATGTTATAATATTCTGTTTTATATTCAAAGACAAAAATAATTTTGTACTGTGCAGTGAAATGGTTTGTCAGCATATATCAGTGCTTCAACTCAGCAGAATAATTGGCCCAACATAACAGCAGACAAAAAGAAGTCAGAAAATCCCCTTTTTTTAAGGAAATGTATGCAAATATATTGAATCAAAGAATGTCAATGTTTTATATATGTTTACTCGAATAGATCCACAAAATTAAAACTACAACGACAGCAAATATGTTCTTTGTTACTCCAAGGCTCTACGGCACTTTCATACTTATCCAATTTTTGATGATATCATAAACGATATCGATAAAAGCAAATAAAGGATTATTCTGTATTCATTATAGACTAGTAGTTTCAAGCAACCTAGTAATGCTTGTCAACAAATTTCTTTAATGTAGATGGTTTACTAATAGCGAGATTTTCTTTTTCATGTTGAGGCTGTGACTTAAGTCTGTTTCTTATTCAATTTATTGTACAAATGTTGCATTACTTTCTGTGCAACATGTGTAAAATGGTAAGAATTACACAAATTTGTTACAAGACAAGCTTCCCCACGCCTAGAACAAACTGTAGAAGATCTATGTGGAGATAATATCAATATGATATAATATGAATAATGCAATTAAACCATTTCACGTTTCATATGTTTTCTTGCTTCGTGAATATAATAGAGCATCGGGTGACAACAGTAGGGACAACCATGAAACCAACGACGGTAGACACCACAGTCCCTACAACGTTGCATGGGCAGACCACTCCATTTGAAATAACAATACCGACCACTTCACCTGGTACAACAATACCAACCACTGCATCTGGAACAACAGTACCAACCACTCTATCTGAAACAACAGTTACACCATCCACTGCATCTGTAACAACAGTACCAACCACTCCATCTGAAACAACAGTTACACCAACCACTGTATCTGGAACAACAGTACCAACCACTCCATCTGAAACAACAGTTACACCATCCACTGCATCTGGAACAACAGTACCAACCACTCCATCTGAAACAACAGTTACACCATCCACTGCATCTGGAACAACAGTACCAACCACTCCATCTGAAACAACAGTTACACCATCCACTGCATCTGGAACAACAGTACCAACCACTCCATATGAAACTAGAGTTCCACGAACACATATCTTCGCCGAATAAGCAAGGATTTCTATAAAGAGTGTTTTATAGAGTTATTACATTTAAAAATCTATCATGTTCATGAATGTTACCTCATACATTAATTTGAGTCTATTAATTGACATGTGTGTGTTACGTACAGTGGGAAATGAACAGATAGGAAATTTATACAGTATTACAATCAATGCCTAGGTAAGTATAATTGCTGTTGTTAGAAGAGCGTTCGAATTATGATGTGCCAAGGGAGAACATGTTAAAGATGTAGCTTTGTGTATATGGGCAGTATTACCTTAAGTAGCAGTTTGTTGTTGAATTGTTATATCATCAAGGCAACACAGACCATGTCGTGATCTGTATAATATGTGTCCATAACAGTAACTCTGATATTGTCTTGTACATGTCTACGGACGTAAACGTGGTATAAAAGGGTACTATTGTCAGCGGTGGGAGCTTGAACTGTCCCGTTACAGATAATAAGGATTTAGGGAGGAAGAGGTCGAAATTGAAATATCCAAGGAAAATTGTCAAGATGTCACTTGAAAGTTAGATATATGACTTTTTGTAATCTATCGATCAAGGCTGCTTCAGGCAAGGAGTGTGGTTTGTAGATGTCAATGCTGTTGACTGTGGTCGATAGTTTGGTGACTGTTGTAGCTATGCACTTCACTCCATCGGCTGAAATACGGAGGTGTGTAGGATTGGCGTCTTGTGTACCAACAGTCATTACCCCTCCTCCTTTTCCATTTCTGTCTGCTCTAAATGTCGTTGCTTGTGGTAAAAAATGTTTAGTCTGTTATTGGCCATTCAGGAAGGTTTTCACGAAACAGAAGACATCGACCGGTTGTGTTGATCTGTCAGCTCTCATGTCTTCTAGATGTTCCGCGTAGGAGTATATTCAGGAACTTTACATTAATGCAAGTATCGTGGTATTCTGTGTTAGGTTGCTGTGTAACCTTTAACACAGGCAGCTGTTCTAGGCGTTCCATTTCTTTAAGAACATATATTTTGGTTTACAGTATTGTAATTGCATACGGTTTAAATCCCAATAGATACAATCCGTTCAAACTCAACACGACTTCAGGCAAAATATAACTGACCTGGGAACAAACGATCTTTGCGCTCATAGGGGACAACAATTTTGTCCAGTGATTTACCTTAAACATTATGTGCAGCCCCATGCCAAATACAGAGGGTACTGTTCTCGTTGTGCTTGGATCGTCCGCTTGCCGTAACCATTGGAGAACTGACCATTGTCTTTTGATGGGTACCGCATTTCGGTAAACCTTTCTTGTATTTGCTTTCACTGTCGAATTTTACGAGGATGGTGTGGACATCATGACCTGTGTTGTCAATACCCACCTACTGTTGCGAATGCGCCCTTAACAATTTCGTCTGAAACGTTAACGTTGGCAGTGACCATGACTCTTGCCCTACAGCTATTGACAATATCTCTCTCAAGCCTCCTGTTTCACCTGTCTTTTTTTAGACAGTTAGATTTGTGAGACCTGTTACTGTTTTAGGATATCTTTTTTTGTGTCTCTGTCTTTAATGTGAAACACCCTGGAGGGGAGTTCAGTCAGGTGTTGCATATTGTGCTCGTGTGCTTCTGGGTTGGTCCTAAAGACGTGCAACGCTCCTGATGGGTAGCGTGGGTCTGTTTTGAAGATTATCCTGGTTTTGAGGATGTTCACTATCTGTGCAAGAAGCCAAGAACCTTTTCTTACTCTCATCTACGAAGGATTGTGGTCCACTTCCAGTGTGGTATATACAACGGCATTTACAAACCACATAAAGCTTAGAATAATGCATTCTGTAGTGCCTGCTGCTTGCACATACAGTAATTCCTTATATGCATCGATCGCCAACATTTTCATTTTTGTTTTCTCATAAATGTTGTGCAAAGAATTCTTGCAACATGCCCTGTATTTACACACGTGAGCAGTTGAAACAGAATGGCGAATAGAGAAAAGCCGTGTCCAAAGTTTGTTTTGACTTGCCCCCGCACAGTCCTGTGTTTGTTGATAATAGCTACATTCACAGCGGGAGTGTAATTTGACCGGTGACAGTGAGGTCACCAGAGAGCATCAATCTTTTTACACAGCCCTGTTGACAAGCAGGTGTTGTCCTTAGATATAGGTCGACAAGAGGCACTTTAACACAATTATAAAAAAAGCCTCTATCACCACTTAATTAGAACCTGATTACAATTTCATCCGTCTATATTTGTTAATCATTACCTCAATAACCTACCTGTCCAAAACAATGCAAATTCATCAAACCCTTCCCGAGTTATTCGCCTGCAAAGGTAACATCAAAAAAGCCCACTGCAGTTCTAAGCAAGCCACTAGGGGGCCTAAACTTACATCACTTACTCCCTGCCCCAAGAGCTATACACCACTTAAAAATCATTACAATAGCACATGCATGAAATTTGAATACAAGCTTTCGGGGGATTAATAGACTTTCCTCATTTATTATGCAAACTATCTCCTTATTTGCATGATAAACATTTAATTATGTAAAGCATCACTGAAACTATCCACATGCCATAAATTATGATAATCCATCAATCCCTGCTGGAGTTATTCGTCTCCAAAGGTAACAACAAAAACGCCAACTGCAGTTCCAAACAAGCAGTTAGGGGCCCTCAATTTACACCACTCACTTGCCGTCCCAGAAGCTATCTACCACCTAAAAATCATGAACCTGAAGCCTCCAAAAAATTTGGCCTCAAACTTTGAAGCTCCGCTGCAGTACCTCAAATACCCGCTGGGAGGCCCATTATCGAACTTGACCTTCCTCTTTGACACCCCTACCTATCCACTAAATATCATGCACAACCGTCAACAGCCCCTCGAGTTATCCTGGCGACATACAAACTCACACACACTCAAAGTCTGCTACAGTACTGTAGGAAAGCGCCAGATAAATCATTTTTTAAACTTGACCTCCATTCTCACAGCCGCTTCTTACCTACCAAAAATCATTAAGATCCATCAACGTTTCCGTCACTTTTTTTGCCTACATACAAACACAAAAAAATTAAAAGTCCGCTGCAGTACTGTTGGAAAACGCCAGGTAAACGATTTTTGAACTTGACCTTCCTTTGCACAACCACTACATACCTACTAAATATCATGAAGATCCATCAAAAGTTTCCCGAGTTATGCTCTTGACATACATACAGACCCACCGAACAGCCGGCTCAACCAAAAACATAATCTTCCCGAGTTCCTCGGTGAAGATAACAACAGTTACACCATCCACTGCATCTGGAACAACAGTACCAACCACTCCATCTGAAACAACAGTTACACCATCCACTGCATCTGGAACAACAGTACCGACCACTCCATCTGAAACAACAGTTACACCATCCACTGCATCTGGAACAACAACGCCGACTATTCCATCTAATACAGCACGGACCACGGACCATCAAGCCACATGGGGCAGAACTTCTACAGAGACACCGTCTTCAAATGAAGGTTCGCTTTGTTGTTTTTTTGGTTCACCTTGTTTGTTTGTTTAGCTGATGTAATACTAAACTGTGTGATTTCGGTATTGTATACCGTGATTTCTCTTGGATAAAACAAAATACAAGATAATCAACAGCGAGTTGATGGTCTTTCGTAGCTGACTAGTATTCTTTTAAACTATCTTTCTTTAACGTTTGCAAGAGAAGCGAGCTATTTAAAGACGCCAGATAAATACATCCAACGTTTGCCCGCTTCATAGAAGACCCTCGCTTTTTAGAAAAAGTGAGGTCATTCATCACACTCTGCTTCCCAAAAAAAGCACAGAAAATCAAACTCGACAAGTGTAACGTTAAATTTAGAATATTAGCAATTGGACTAACAATTACAATTAGAGTAGCCACTTGTCCCACTTTCTCATTGTTTTTCATCAATTGTATTCATCTCGTTATTTGTTATTTGCCTTGGGGCAACGATTTGCAAGTTATAATAATTTCATACTGCAATTTAGCTATTAATTTGAAAACGCATCTTCTGTTAGGATGCTTAGATGACCTGTATCGCTGCAAAGGAGGAGGGAAATGTATCGACTTCGAAAAGGTTTGCGACGGTACCCCAGACTGCCCCGAGGAAGACGATGAAAAACTATTCTGTGGTAAAGGTGAGACATGTACAAGACTACCGTGTTCAGATTTAGACCCGCTGCCCTACCCCATAGCGGAATGTAATCACCCGAACTAGGCATAGCCAATCATAATTAGATACGTCATGTCATGTGGGTGCGCCGAAAATACTGCTTGCCACATCGGATCCAATGAGGCTGGAGTTGGCTCTATTTGCGGCATGAGAAATTGACATCGTAGCTAACAAGATCAATCATATATTGAGCTGTAGAAAGACTGGATAGACTGAAGTAAGAATGTCACATTTTAGTCATAAATCTTCTGGATAGTAAGACAGATTTTTTTATTTGAATATGTGTTTTCCTTAAAGAAATAACAAAATATCCCTTTTCAGAACATCAACAGCATAATTGTTTACTTTATTTGAAAGTTAAACACAATCTAACTCCCTTTTGGTACTTTTTCCAGGATCCGGAACTAGTATTCCTGTAGTCCCCATCGCTGCTGGTGTCGGCTCTGCTGTAGCCCTCTGCGTCATTGTTGCAGGAATAGTGTTCTTTCTCAAAAAGCGTAGAAGGTATGTATGCATTCAATACAGATCCTCAATCTATAATATTTCTTTTCTTCTGTTACAAATAATGATTGCACAAATAGATTTTCCCTTTTAACAATGGAATGTTAAAAATTAAAGAGAATCTTGCCTTAGAATTTACACATACAGTGTACATAAGATGTATGCACCACCGTCCTGGTAACTTTATGGCCAGATATATCCTTTGACAAATTATTCAGCCTATGTGGCTAATTTTGTAAATCTTACAGCAGCTCCAAGAGTCTGAAAGAGACTAGAAAAACCCATCTTCTCATGCATGTGCACGCAAACGGCCCTGGCGTAACGGCCTGCCACCCGTCCTTCTCGCTGAGTTAGCTCTAGCTAGCCGCTAGCCAAGCAGATACTCCCTATTGTTGTTAGATGGGAAGTTACTAGCCAATCACACTGCCTCTTGACCGTATGCGGCGACGTGATTGGCCTGCCTTCGCTAACGCATCAAGAAGGACGGGTCGCACGCCGATACGCCAGCGTTGCTGCTGGATGTACGCGAGGTACACACGGGTATGGCACGAGAGGATGTTAAACCTTGTCGTAACCCAAGCCTTGCCATTTCTGTTCTATTATTAGGCGATCGCAGGCCACAACACAAGACGTACATGTGAATAACCCAGAACACACCGCTGAAGTAGCTAATCCTTTGAAGAAGGGAAACGACCTTCCTGCAAAACCGCGGAACTTACCGCGAGACTCTCACATCTACGCTGCAATAAATCCACAAGACATGGACAACAACTTTACAGTGAGCACCGAGAACCCAGAAGGAACAAACACTCGCCCTGACACACGTCATAACAACAACGCATACACCGTCCAAGCACCTAGAGACTCTAACTATGCGACTCCCGACGACCTCCGAGGTACGATCTACGAAAACATCCCGGACGAAATACCCGAGGAGTCACCTTACCAAGCGCTGGATCCAGACACAATGGAAAACGCACAATACACAAGTCTGTCGGAGGTGGCTAAAAAGAAGTAAACCAACAATACGGTCATCGTCGTATATCGTCGTACGGTTTTGATGTCATAGAATTTTCAAGTAGGATATGACAGAACTAACAGCCGACAAGGACCCAATACAGCCTTTTTCCGTGACAAGACGACACGCATTGCACGACGTATTCACGACGTCGACTATCCAAAGAATGCCCTAAATTTGAGATCCTACGACGTTCGTACAACAAATGTGACTGGGCCCTAAACCTGCCGACGAAAATGGCCTCAGTGACCGCTCTCCTTCTTCGGCAGAAATAGATTCATTCAGCAAGACAGACTGTCAGCACCTGTGCATGACGTGACAAACTAAATTAGGAGGGAGCGAAGTGGTTTGTGAAATTGTTTGCTCAACCTGAGATGAACTCGTTCCCATTGCAAAAGACACAGTGACATGTGTTTATTTTTAACTTGGAAATCACTAAAGGTCCTGGTGTACTAGGATAATTGATAAAAATTGTAATATTTCCTTGGAAAACTTGTCATCAATTACAAGACATTTGTGTGTGAGTGTGTATGTGTGTGCGTGCGTGTGTGTGTGTGTGTGTGTGTGCGTGTGTGTGTGTGTGTGCGTGCGTGTGTGTGTGTGTGTGTGTGTGTGCGTGTGCGTGTGTGTGTGTGTGTGTGTGTGTGTGTGTGTGTGTGTGTGTGTGTGTGTGTGTGTGTCAAAATGTCGACAGGCTACGTGTCCGAATGTTTATCAGATTTACTTTATTTTCTGTAAGGTATGTCTTGACACATGACATGAATACAATAATCTGAGGTGGCATGAACGCCAATAACCTCTGACATTTGACCTTTGTGTGGTGTTGTCCTTGACACATCGCTCACCATTTACAACTATGATATGTATACTTAAATACAACTCCCACAAAAGCGATGGGTTCGTGAACACAAATGCTAAGAAGAAGCCATGGAGGTTCACACACACACACAAACACACAAACACGAAAAAATTTTGAGTAAAACCTTCGAACCACAGAAGTGCAGTTGCACTGCCAATGTGCTAGTAATAATTAGATTAGGCACGCTTGCTTCAAGGCAAATATAATCACACTGGCTCAACCAGTTGTCTCATCATACTGAGTTATCAAATTGTACATGTCTATGTGCCACAAGTTCGGGAAGTTTTCTGAATTTGATAAGTTGGGGACGTTACAAGTCTATTGTTCAAAAAGTGACTGTTGGCGAGAAGAGACATTGGCTACCAGAGAACACTGCTTCTGAATATGTGGTTCCTAGTTATGGTCTGTGTCTGCTTCTACCCTTTAGAATCAGGTACGTATATTTTTTTACAATAACATAGATCTTTCTATCTCTGAGTCAACTGTTCGTTATTTATTTGAATCACGAAAAATGGACAGTATACCATGGACTTAGTTGTTAAAGCGTATATTGTCATAACATCAAGCTTTATGCAAACGTGTTTGTTTTCTCGTACAATAGTTTTATGTTGTGTGTAGGCCATAAACGTGATCTAAATCTATTCTGCTTATGATGGATAGTAATGTTGCCCTACCAATTTTATTTTATTTTGAATCTGATCATTATTCTAAAGGCTAAAGGCTAGCTTAACCGGATCGAAGTAAATCTCAAACTCACTCATGGACATAGGACATGTGACACGTTAAAGTTCTCAGCGACAAGGAAAAGACAGTAGAGCGAAAAACATCACTCGCAATCTATTAGCTCGTTACGCCATCGAATTACTGGCGGTCACTCATTACGCCCCCCTCCCCCCAACCCATACTAAAGAGTCTGTGGTACAGCAACGTACAGAGAAAATGACAGAATGGTATCTACAATCTTAACAAAGAGTCACAAGTACACAGTACTCAAGCAGTATCTAAGAAATTCTATACCTTTGTGCCAAATTCCAACTCATTAGATGCAAACTGGCGAAGATAAGCTTGCTATAAAGTATAAAACCCCTTGCATTACTTTTTGAGAGTTAAAATCCTCTTTATTGCACTTAGAACACACAAAAATACGCAAGATGAATGTTTAAAAGCTCCTAGGCTCTTGTCTGGGTTAGAACACCCACGGGGCGCAAGGTAAAACAAAGATAGAACTTTAGAAGTGTAATGATCGCGTGCATCGGACTAGAATGTTCAGGCACCGATACAGCTGTTAGAAAATTCTTCAAACAGATATGATTGATACAGGAAAAAAATTCATAGCATATTGCACTGGTTGATTGATGCACTGTTTCATATACATATAACATGACATGTAAACATAAGGAAGGTAAAAATGATGATAACGGCCACCAAGTAAAAACTTTTAAGGCAACAGAACGTTGCATAAACGTTTTCGTCAAACCCTCAACTTTAGTACTTGGATCTAGAACCTATAAATGGAACTGTATGAAACTGTGAGATGGCTTATACCTCCTCCCACAGGGAGTGAAAGCGATGGGTACACGTACACCAGTCTGGGTTGCTGGAGGGACACTTCGGACCGCGCCATTCCGACACTCGAGGGGACAGATCCGAGCCTAAATGAAAACTACTGGGAACGACTCAACCCCATAGATAAGTGTTACCTGGTAGCACTTTCTCATGGCTTTCCCATGTTTGCTGTGCAAGACAGCGGGGAGTGTTTCGGGTCTGCTGATGGTCTCAACACCTATCAGAAGTACGGACCTTCCATGGCCTGTGCAGCGGACGGAGAAGGCGGAGATTGGGCAAATGACGTATACCAGATTACAGGTCAGACTTTGGTAATTTGTGTAGATACCAACGAAACTGAATTTGCTAACATTTTCGTGTCAAAATGATGTAAATGCATCTACTGTTTCCTTTACCCTCACTTCACTCCATACTCTGTCTGTTCATTTTTTACGATATTGGTATTTGTGATCACAAGTGATAATTTGTTTTGCTTCATGCATAGAACAAACAACCGTACATCTAACGACTAAATATGAAACAACAGTAACACCGTTACCTCCACCTCTAACAACACCGCCGACCGCTGCATCTACAACAACAGTTACACCATTACCTGCACCTGGAACAACAGTATCTACTGCTGCATCTGATACAACACCGCCGACCACTGCATCTGATACAACAACGCCGACCACTTCATCTAGAACAACAGTTACACCATTACCTGCACCTGGAACAGCAGAGACGACCACTGCATCTGATACAACAACACCGACTACTGCATCTGATACAGCAACGCCGACCACTGCATCTGGAACGACCATCATACCGTTACCTGCACGTGGAACAACAGTGCCGACTGCTGGATCTGAAGCAACAGTTACACCGCCCATTGCAACTAAAACAACTATCGAACCAGGCACTGTATCTAATGCAACACGGACCACGGACCATACCGCTGCCATGACAACCAACACCCTCTATGCAACTCAACTACCCAGCATCATAAAAACAAGCAACCAATGGCCAGCAACAAAAGGGAAAAACTCCGAGGAGAAATCCTCTTCAAACACGCTGGATGCTTCACCAAAAGCAACTGAAGGTCTTGTTTGTTTGTTTTTTGTTTCTTTGTTTGTTTGTTTGTTTGTTTTTATCTGTCTCTTATACTTCAAAAAATGATCAATGACCGTCTTGTGTCGATGGGCAGTAATATTTTGCCAATTAGGGAACCCAAAACTATGACTCCATTTTGAACCTTTTTTTTTTTTTTCAGAAACCCCAGTGGTCCCCATTGTTGCCGGTGTTGTTTCTGTTCTAGCCCTCTGTGCTATTGGTGCAGGAATGGCGTTCTATCTCATAAGACGTAGGCGGTATGTATCCTGGGTACAGCTCCGTAAAACGTTTCTAAATTCGCCACTAGAAAGTAAATCTTTACTACTGTCAACATTAAACTCAGTTTTCTCATGTAAGAATTGTTTGTGAAATCTTAGTCTCTACCAGACTCCTCGGGCTGCTTTTGAAGAAACTCATTTGGCACACACAGGACATACACACACACATACCACACATTCATTCATACACACACACACATACGCCCCCTTGAGGAGTCCAAGAGTCAAGTACAATGTTAGTGACAATGGCGTACGGATTTGTGATCCATGCTTCTCGCTGCGATAGCTCTGGTCAGCCGTCAGGCAATCAGATACTCCCCCTCTTGATGTTGGAGGGGGAGTTACTAGCCAATCGGGCAATCAGACAAAGACGTGATTGGCTGGTGTCGGCCTTCCAGCGCTAAGGTAGCAAGAAGGACAAGTCATGACAGACAGGTACGCCAGGGTATCAACACAAGCGAGGGGTGTGGGAGGTCAGGCATGAGATGATGGTTAATTTTTGTCGTTACCCACCCTTAATTGTAATTTCTGTCTTTTTCACAGATCGCAGGCCACAACACAAGACGTATACGTTGATCGCCCTGAACGCGCTGCTGAAGAGGCTAACACGTTAAAGAAGGACTATGATCCTTCCGCAAAACCGCGTGACTCTCACATCTACGATGCAATAAATCTACAAAACATGGACAACAACTTAACAGGGAACACCGAGAAACCAGAAGGAATAAACACTCGCCCTGACAGACGTCATAACAAGACTAATCATGCGACTCCCGACGACCTCCGATGTACGATCTCTGAACACATCCCGGACGAAATACCCGAGGAGTCACCTTACCAAGCGCTGAATCCCGACACAATGGAAAACGCACAATACACAAGTCTGTCGGAGTTAGCCAAAAGGGAGTAGACTCATGGCACGGTCACATTCATCACAGTAGGCCGTTGTATGATTTTGATGTCGTAGAATTTTCAAGCAGGATCCAAGATTAGCCCTGCATTTTTCGTAACCGTGAACGTTTGTACGATATATTTTTGAAAGTTTGTACGATACACGCACGATATATGCACGGCGTCTCGGACTATTCCAAGAATACTCCAATTTGTGATCGTTCGAAGTTCGTACGACAAATGTGACCGGGCCCTAAACCTACCAAATCAGTGAACACTCTTAATCTTAGATAAAATAGATTCAGTAGGACAGACTTCCAAGGCCTGTGCACTGACGTGGCAAAATGAATTAGGAGTGAAGTGGTTTGTAAAAATTGTTCGCTCAACCTGAGATGAACTCGTCCCCATTGTAAAAGACGCAGTGACATGTATTTATTCTTGACTTGCAAACCACACTTAAAGGTAACGGTGTCATCATACGAGGACTAAAATTTTGTTTCTATTATACGTGAAATAACAAATTGAATGTATTAGGTAGTTTGGAAGATATAGAACAAAAAAAACGCAAAAGAAAAGACAATAAAATGGTTGTTCAGTTGGTAGATTATCATCAATTTTACTGCATAATAGTTAGGACGAAAAATACAAAGAAAAGACAATAGAAATTGTGAATTTTTTTTTGGTTCTTGAATCGATATACCATCGATTTATAAAGTAGTTAGGACGTTTTATGACCAATCATTGAAACTACAGAGTGAGGTAATTATGACCTGCCAGGTAGCTCGTGCCACTTGATGTGCTTTTCAGCACCAAGGACTAAGCTGTGATCTTCAGCCAGAGGTTCCTCCTTCACTGGGAAAACTACATATGAAGATAAATACATGTCGATTACGATGCCACAAGACCCAAAAATATCTAGTCATCTACAAGTAAGTCAGAATCACTCGGTACTCCTCACACACTGACGATACATATATGTATCAATACCGCCACTCAAATGGACCGAGCCTTGTCCTAACTACTAGTTCTTTATAGAATCGAATGTGATTTAGGTTGCCCCTGAAACCTCCTTTCCACCAAGGCGGTGACCATTAGGAGGCCATTCAACGACCAAATTTCATTAGCAGTATAGATTTTTAGAATTATATATATAAAGAAATGTATTTTACAAGCTTTCTTTTTCTTATGAAGAAACCATACTTTCGAATCTTAGATCATATTTCAATTCATAACGCCATGGGTCGCACAAATCCAATTCTAAAATGTTTGGTCACTTTTAAAACGGTCTTCATCCAGTGGAAAGGGACCTGATGAATGTTCAACAAGGGACGAACCTTCCAACCAGTACCATCAGTTTTGTTTACTTTGAGTTATGAGCGTTTCTGTGGGCTTTAAACTGATTTGTGCTGTGGGAGCAAGACCCTTTGCAATTAACCCAAATATATATTGGTTTAGTCACTGAGAATTTAGCCTATACGGGAACCAAATCTTTACTATGGAAACAAATCATTTCTAAATTAGTCTCATGTGTACGTGCTATGGGCCAATAACTGTGTTAGGGTCACCGGTTTACTGAGCATGTAAGAAATAAAAACCGATGTCTAGTCCACTTTTTCGCCATAGTTCACAATTTATAATTTCGTCTTTGGATTCCTCCCACTGTTTTTCAGGATATTCTTCTGCCAACAGTTGAATAGATGCATTGTCTTTCAATTTTGTCACTTCTTCGTTCATGAAAAAGCTCGACATTCAATGTTTGTAATGTTTGCCATCCTGTTATGTGGTTCCTGGTATATATGCAGCTTCTGAAACTATCGTAAAATCCGTTATTTTTAATCATTACTCTTTGACCCAAACACCACTTCAGTTTCTTGCAAATATTCGTGAACCAAGAAACCAATCAGTGTTGCATGCATAACACATGACAAAACACCAATATGAAACTAATATGTCATTGTTTGATACATCTTTATGATACTACATATCATATTCTTATAATACATGTATACCTAACGTATATGCCCGTACTTCTATATTTTGTGGCATATATATCAATGTATCGAGTTGTACATATGAATCGATATCAATCGTTGTTCCGGACGGGTATATAGTTGATATAATTACCTGGCGCGCTTCTGCAAGCTGAATAACTGCTCCTAAGTACTGTTTCTAACAAATGGTATACACTTTGGCACAAAGGAAATTAAATTCTATCTATAACGCATTTATCGTCCCGACTAAAGGGACATTAAAAACAAGAAATATGCTTGTAGTTCATCCGTGTCAAATACTATATTTCAGGATAAAATATCGATTGCAAATAGTTCCACATTATTCACAAATATTAATGTTTGCTTGTATTGAAAGATCCTTAAGCTTTTGTCAATCTTAAATTCTATATTTACTCCAAAGGACAGATTAATTGGGTTTTCGTCTCGATATCACAAAACTGGTGTATGACCCACTCTTAAAGGATGCCACAGGTCATGTTCTATATCTGACAATAGTACTCTTCAGGAGACCAATAATCATCAAAAGTACCGATAGTGACGTCAGAGAAGGGACGTCAGGGGACCCGTTAACGGATTTCCGATTTTTCAGACGGGCAGGAAAGAGTTCAGAAGACCGGTGTGAAATGGGAGGAAATATCGCACAAGGAAGATGTTTTTCAAATCCTCCTGGTGCAATCATGCCTCCCAGTAAGATACATTATTTTACAGAAAACGCCTACAGGAAATCTGACAAGATGTGTATCAAACTTTACGTGAACGGTTTGAAATTTAGATTTATGTTTTAAAAAGAGGTATAAAAAATATTTTAACCTCACAAAAAATGCCCTCCTCCCAGCGAATCCACCTGTTCTGTCGATACTGATAATCCTTAAGATGATTAATCATCTAATCATTGATGCTCCTGCTGGTGTGTTACCCCTGGGGCGGTTATAATGGTTGAAATATGGGGCATTTTTATCGTATCGTGAATATTGTTTAGCGATTTAACCTTGGTTAGCTTTATGTACGTTTAGTAAAGGTTTATCAATGTAAATGTTATGTGTATTCTTAATTAAGCCATAGTCTTGTAATATATTAGCAATATCAGATTGGAATATCGATTGTTTCTATGCTTTATGGTATTAGAAAAGGACTCCAAGAAATTAGTCAATGTGTATTTGTATTTCACTATTGGAGATTATCAATAAACAAGCAAAAACCTCTACATATACTGATATTTAATGTTGCCGGACTAAACGAAAAACAAATAAGCGCCAAAGTTTCAACAGTTTCGAAGTAAGCGTCAAAATCCTCAGGGATTTTAGAAAATTTTAATGTAGATAGATAGCTCGGTAGGAGAAACGACTTTATTACTACTTACAACCGGTACAACTAATCAGCATCGAAGCACGTTACTGCTATACTGTATGATGAAAATGATACACGAAACTGTCCAATTTAGTATTTTCAAGGTCAACCACCTCTTAACCTGATCAAAATCCTCGTGCAAGAAAACATGCAACGTCTTTCGGAAGTTGACGTACCTGTCTTTGAATGTGTGACTAAATCTTACATCTCCCATTGTATTCTTTGTATTAAGTTTTCTATAGAGCGTAACACAAGTCTGAAGCTTTTTCGAGCTGTTATCGTGTCGATGCTTTTGAGTATCATTATTGGATTTTCCGGTTTAATCAAGTTGAAGAATCGTGCTGTTATAACACTACAGGAGTGCTGCGAATGTAATCTAGAACGCGATAAATCTGATGAAACCGATGCCAAATGACATATATAGCTTCTTGAGTCATGCTATCCAACCACAAACACCGTATGTATAACGTTACAAACAAATGCTGGCAAAAACCTTCTTGGCAAAGGCAATCAATAACTAAGGCCATTAAGTGTACAATGAAGATATATATCGCACGATTGGAAAACCTTGTAATGCCACTTTGATTTTTGAACATATTTACTCATCATTATGACAATGACACATGTTTTCGTTACATAACAGTAGAAAGCATATCTATCTTACTTACTATTAGTTCTGACGGAATGTAACTAATGTTATATGTCTTGGTTAAAAGTCGGTGACTGTAAGTGGCAGCGAAAAGACATTCGAATTAAAGAGAGATGACAAGATTATACACCACAAAAGAGATGCACACGCCAAGTAAATACAGTTTGAGGGATGGAAATGAGAATGCTACTTCAAAACATCTGCCTACGGTAAAACAATTAGGCCAGGCGATTTTTCCAGAAAGAATTAATGCATACTGTAACTGCAGAAATGTTAGCGGAGATTTAATTTCGCGGTAGGGAGAAAATGGAGTGTTCGCGGTGGTTTAGGGTTCGCGTTTAAGACAATAGTAGCGCTACAGTCACACAATGGAATAGCTCGCGGTGGTTTTACGTTCGCGGTAAAGAGTTCACCGCGAAAACCGCGAACATAAAACCACTGCGAACATTTCTGCATTTACAGTTTTATTGAAGAAAGCACTTTGGAAAATCTCTCAGGCTCGCTAGTTATTACACACGAGAATTCACAGCTTTAGAATGCCCAGATCAACATGGCGCTTGAGGATAAAATGTGACACGAGTAACGCTGTAGCTATACATATATATACATGTAGCTATAGAATCGTCGATTGCTGAAGGACCATACTTCGTGTAACACTTGTTGGATTTAGTGCAGATAGAGACCACCTATATGCTACGAGCGCTTGCAAGTGCAGCATAAGCAAATACCTGCAATGATAAAAGGCTGTAAGGCTTCAGCTCTCCAGAAATGCATTTACCAGGATCAAAGAACGCACAGGCAACACCATAAAGGGTAGACCTAAAGGGCATGCTTTCTGGGCCCATTAGATTAGACGGTTTGACCAGGAGAATACGTTCTGAAGGAGAAAACACAAAATATCCTCTAGATATCAACGTGCAATTTCGTGTAATTTTCAAGCAGGTGGAGACAAAACTTACCGCCGACAAAGATCTTAGACAGTCCTTTCTCTAACAAGACAGCTGAATGCACGACTATCACAAGACTGCCCACAGTCTACGACCGTACGACGAATATGGTTGGGCACTTACCTGTCGTCAATGATCCTAAGAGCAACTGTAGAATCATCTAATGCCCTTACCAAGGCTTGAGCGGTCTTCACGAGCTGATGGAACTGAGCAATCGAACGGAGCTACCGATAACTTGGTCTGCCTCCCACGCCGCTCCGCTATCGACTGAACCACCCAGAAAGAATCACGTCACAGAATCGCCGACGGGAGGAACTACTTAGAGTTAAGGGGACCTGTAGAATACGTCTTGGGAACAAACGTACGGTCCAACCTAAAACATGATATGTCTCGCGGCGGCAGCAAACGTCCGCCCATCATTCTCTCTCGTTATCAGACAATATGTTGCCCTGGTTTCTCTCGATAGCAGCGCAATAGAACGGTGCTTGACTTGAAAGGAGCTTGGCGTGATGGACAGGGGGTTTATTCTTTAATATCTGATTGGCGTCATGGCCATCGCTCAAAGTTTGTAAACGCAGCTAGGAATGCTCTTTTAGATTATTACTTCACTGCGTCACTGAGCCATACTTTTGGAAGGTAATCATTTTTGAAGATTGCTATGACATGTACCATTGAAGTTGACTCTCTGGAAAAGTAGAAATTTATTGCAACGGTAATCTTCTGTGCTTAAGAAAAGCCGGGGCTGTCAAAGCTGGCGTTACACAGCGGATAAATAGTGTGTCAGACGAGTCTGCGAGCTCGAAAGGGACATTGTCAGCAGCAGCAATACTGCCGGTGTACCCTCGATCACTGCGTGATGTTTAAGGAACGGCCGTTTATTCCATTTCTGATTCACTAGTTTCAACAATGTCACCGATTTTATTTAGTTGCTAGTTAATATTCTTTGCTCTCATTCTGTCGTTTGAATTATTAGTTAGTATTTATTCATGATTTTATCATCTTTACCAAATATCAATGTATGGCAATAATAGCTAATCTAGACAAAAGGATTCCAAATGTAGACCAGATTGATCTTTGTCTTACCCTAGTGCTTTCTATCTACATTACTTGTAATTGTACTTTAATTGTAAATAGCTCTAAATTAGAGCTTTACCAACTTTGTACACCTGCTCGCACCTTGCAAGTCTCTTTACCTTATCAGTCAATTTTACATTTCACGAAGTTTCTTCTTGAACCTTGATTATGATTTTATTCCCTTCGCAATGTACGAAAGACCCTTGAATAAATATATACAACATGAACAGAGTGAATCTCGTGGGGACATAGCTATAGGGAATGGGAAAGGGCTTTTTGAACAAAGAAAAGATGGAATGGTGAAATAAAGATGAAATACTAAACTTCCAAGTTTGACAGCATGTCCATGTTCCGCCACATTTAATCAATCATCTGTGTTATCATAATGGGAAAAAGTTCCCGTAGCAAAGTCTACATATAAGATCTTGTCTTCGATTTTGGTCGTCGTTCAAAAGGATGCCAATAAGCTCCTTTATATCTTGCTCAGACATGTTAACAATTTATGTTTAGTGACAGAAAGAATCGGTCTTGGTGGCCCTAGGCCATGTAGATGTGGTTTAGAGTCGTTGACTTGCGTCTGCGGCTGAGTTCGAAGCCCAATCATAGCCCGATATTATGCCCTGGGAAAAGTACTTAACACGAATTTCCTCACTTCACTCCGGTGAAAATGTGCACTCAGCTTCGGTGAGGATAAGTAATGTTGTTTTTCAAATTACCCGACGGACCCTAGGAAAAAAAACTGCCGACCCGAGCCTTTTTTACGTTAACCGCTGGCAAGGGACGTAATAACATTTCTGAGAAAAGAGATAGTAATCAGCCCACTCAAATATCAATACCGAAATATTACATCCATGCAAAGCATGTGGATGGCACAGTACAAATGTACAATGTTTTATGATAGCTCGCATAAAATGAAATCCCTTATATATGTAGGGCTATCAGCATCTTAATCCTTAAGGTTGTCCTCCTTAAGGATTTCTTGTTGCCCCTTGTAAAGCTGAAAACGCAGCACTTTCTTTAAGCAGATTCTGCAGTGATTCATACTTTCCCCGCGGCTGTATGGCCATTTGGAAAGGTAGAAGTGATCATCAATTTTGATATAGGACGTCCCGGCTAGAATATACAACGATCTAAGATAACGTATAGCTCACATATTTTATGCTTTTTAGATTTTGTAGATTTAGATATGGTTCTTTGAAACTTAGGCCTGATTATCTATTACATGTACTCAGTTCATAAAAGTATACTTTGCTAGTAAAATATGATGATCAAAATAGTAATTATGCATCCACAGTCAAGCCTGGTCGAGCAATCACCTGGCACAGACAACCATCTCCAGTCTCAAGCCACATTAAAACAGTGCCGTCTATTTCTACGTAGTTAACCTCACCCTGTCCACAGCAACCACCTGTCAACAGCAACCATTTTTTTGTCCCTTGGAGCTGAATCCAGATATTTGCTAAAACTTGATACTTTGTAATGGAAATATTGTAGGCATATGTTGGAGCAATATCAGTTTTGAAGGAATTTTTCATTTCATGACGCCCATATTCGCGCTAAAATGACGAATTGCAGCCATAGCGTAATAAAGCGTAATAAGCTTACAGTTTTATGTTACTGCGTACAAAAGTGTCCTCCTAGATTTAAATCATGATCAATATTCTTAGAGAGACTATTTACAACAGATAATGATGTCCTTTGGGAAAATATATATTCTACCCGTTACATGCAGGTAGGTCATGAAAACATATTATAGATGGCACTGTCGTACCTTTAAAGCTATAATAAATACAATTAAGAAATAGATGAATTGTATATCATACTTTTTGGTTAGATACAAGTTTGACCAAATACAATAGAGTCCATTCCAAGTCACCGTGAGGGTTGTTATTGTCATAATTTAGAACTATTTTCAAGTTATTGTTATTATTTGTGTAAGAGATTTGATACTTTTGAAATATTTTGAATGTGATTTCAACTTTCTAAATATTTCTTAAGTTTTCTAAAACTTTAGAAATAATCATGATGTAGAATATAATATGTACAATGGTTTCTAAATAATGGTAACAGCATTCTATCATTATTTACAATTTTTTACAATTTCTTACCATTTTCTACCATTATATGTAACATCTCTATAAATAGGCCAGAGGGCTGGGAAGAAAGCAATTCACACATCCTTGCGAAGTTTAGGAAAGAATGCTTTCCACAAAGGACCGAGAGGTGTCCTGTAGTGAAGTCT
The DNA here is from genome assembly GCF_035083965.1 of Branchiostoma lanceolatum. NCBI lineage: Eukaryota > Metazoa > Chordata > Leptocardii > Amphioxiformes > Branchiostomatidae > Branchiostoma > Branchiostoma lanceolatum. The sequence goes on along the minus strand of NC_089722.1, from coordinate 27,104,190 downwards.
AAAGATGTACAAAGGCAGACAGAAGGGCCAGATTAGCATCTACTTTTATGGGGGCAATCACCATTCTACCATTGTTGACCATTTTCTACCATTTCTTGTTAATATTTCTAAATTGAAATAATCACATAGATGTTTAGAAATTATTACAAATAAAGAGGTTTTTGTGCAGTAACTTTAAAAATATTTCTGAATTATCTAATTGAATTCGAATAAATTCATATTTTTGTATTTGATCTTCTAGAAAAATCTAGAACTATTGTCAGTCAGATATTCTTTTATTAGAAATTTTTCAAAATGATTACAAATATTATCATAAAACCCTCGCGGTGACTCGGAATGGACTCTATGATATGGTATATTTTATTTAAAATAAATAGCAAATTAAGGAAATGCGGAGCACATGATTATAGAAAATTATGAATCATCTAAAGCGATTTAGTAAAACACCACTGATAACATCTATTGGCCTAAGATATCTTGTAAAACTTTTCCGACATTCTTGACACTTGTGTGTACAAATGTTCAAGAAATTCAATCACGAGGAAAAAGACGATGATAAAAACAGCGCGAGCAGTAAAAGGAGAAACCTTCGAATTTGGGCCAATGTTAGATTGCTCGAAGGTTTCATGACACGAATGTTATAGTAGGCCAGCTTTAGTCGTAAATTTAAGAGTGACCCATCTTTTTTATCATAATTGGTTCCCCTGGCATATGAGCAGTGATTTGTGCAATAAAATCATCATAAAATACGACTGCGATGGTCACAAACGGTCATATTTATTGTGTGCCTCAAAAACATTCAGTTACATAGGCCCTAACTCAAAGGATTATGAATTATCGCAGTGACACGCAACAATTGCCCTCTATCGTATGATAGATACATGTATGTTTTACATTAATTCAACTGAAACTGTGTGAAACAATTGGCACTCTTTTTCAAAATCAGGACAAAATGATACTAATGCAAAAGATTTTCGATTTAAAGACAATACAGAGAAAAGTAGACTTATTAACTTGTGTGCTTTTATCACACCCTCGCCTAATTAAGTCCATGGTTCCAAATTAGCATAACGAATGTGTAGATAATTTCATCAATTGACCGCATTGATCCTTCTAATTAACCCTACAACACCGCAACAGTACCATTCAGTATTTGTCAAAAATTGTGCCGACAGAGAAATCTAATTACCAACTCAATCACAAGGAATGTACAGGACTGTTAAGATCCTAAGGGTCTAGATTTTCGTCTTGAAATCACCTCTGTGAAATATGTATCGGATGGATTGGTGCCTTGATTTATCGACCCCTAGGGGCACTGGGTGCCAACCTTAATTACAAAGTGTCAACCGTAAAGGAAAATTGAACAGCCCACACTCCTCTACAATTATTTTCGTAAGTAGACTTATGTAGATCTCAGAAACTGTAGTGTAAAGTGCACTTAAGCTCTATGTTTAATCATCATGTTAGAATCGTTGCATTTGCTTTTGTGTGTCTATGCTTGTAGAAGACCTTACGAGAGGTTCTGTGCTTTTGCTGTGTTAATACATTGTACTGTTTATTCATTTAGATAGACTTCTATCACGAGGTTTCTTCATACTTATTCTACTGTATTCTAGATATTTTTATAGATTCACGTAAAAGCACATATGGGTATGACGCTGGATCCAACTCCTTTCGAAAGCTTCTTTATGGTGACGTAATATAAGCAACACGAAAGAGGAACGAAGTAAGACCTTATTTAAGAGACCTGACAAAGTACAACATTTTGACCTTTATCATCTCGGTATCAAACCTTCTGTCTTGTATGTAAGCGATGACAGATCACATGAATTGGTGATTTTATTGCGTCCCACTGCAAAATGGTATGACATGCTGTTTGTCTAATCCAACAGCTCGGTACATAGTTATGTAAAATCGATATAATCTATCCTCAAGGGGCGATATTTATCGGCTAGGTTCTACGAAAGTGGGCCATCGTTTTTATAGTCCGATTCATTTCTTGAAGTATCGTTCTTTTTCCCTTGTGTGATACTTTGATTGAGAGTCGACATTTCGGTTTCGGCATTGTTTAGACAAACGATCTTGGTGGCATTTGATGGTACTTTGGTGCCAATAGACATTTGGTAGTAATCCAATTCCATTATGTTCATTTTTACACTTTTCGTTTCTCCCATTTTGAAATTGAACTCTGCTCTTGTCAGTCCAACAAAAAAAGACCAGCTCTCGAGCTTCTAGTCAAGGAAAACTCATTTTAAAGCTTCGAAATATCAGAAAGATATTCGCAAAAGTATGTTTGGTAGTAAAGGTTATCTTAAAAGCTAATAAAACGTAATGATTAGAATATGGCACATTTTACTATCGCATATTTCTCTAGTGTTGGCCACCTGAATATCCGCAACATGATGTCAAATCTGATTAAAACTCACACGCGCACACACATGCATACAGACTCACGCACACGCACACGCACACACACACACACACACACACACACTCACACACACACACACACTCACACACACACATACACTTAGACACAGACACACACATACACATACACACACGCACATGGACACACAGACACAGACACACACGCACACACACACACACACTCACACACACACACACTCACAAACTCTCTCTCACACACACACACAAACAAACACAAACTCACATACATATATACACACACACACACGCACACACGGGGGGGGGGGGTAATGATGTATTTTACTATCATGACAAACAAGTAAGGAAACAGTTCTTTATAACAATTATGTCAGAATTATCCGGCGGGGAAAGATTGTAACGGTACTGTCCTTTATATTGGTCATCACCAACTGTCCAGTGGGACCCACAGCAATGCCCCACGGGTACGTATTGTTCACGAGGGTGCGGACAAACTCGCCACGGCTTGTGAACATGTCTATCTGCCTGTTTCGCCAGTCCGCCACGAGAATGTGGCCGGATCTGTCCACACAAATGCCACGCAAAGAGTGGGGTTGAAAGTGTTTCCCTTCAACGCCTCCGAATGCAAACCTCCACCGTCCGGAGGGATCGTACACATGCACGCTGGAGTGCACAGTGACGAGGATGTTGCCTTTTTGGTCAGTTGTGACGTAAGAGTTTTGCAGTCTTTGTTCCGTTCCGAAACGAAGACAGATCGAGCCGTTTCGCTTGAGAACCAAAATTTCTGTAAAAGCCTCCAATACGATTCTGTCGTTTCGCAGGTCTACGGCGATGCTAGGGTAGCGAGCCCAGTGCGGTACCTCAAACACGGTCAGTGGCAGGCCGTTCTTACTGTACTGTACCACGCGTAAGAACCCCGCAAACGCGCTTCTTCTTCCATTGAAGGTGAATCCCACCACCCAAACATGGCCTTCTTCATCAATTCCAGCATCGCAAGGTTGAATAATGCGCCCCTCTTCACCCGGCACGACCGTTGGGAAGAGACGGAGAAAGACTCCGGTCTTGCCGAAGACTTGTACTCGCCTGTTGTGCAGATCAGTCACGAATATTTCATTGTCAGCAGACACGGCCACTCCGTAGTTGTGGTTAAACTCTCCCGGGTCTGATCCATGTCCGCCGAATACGACTTTCTCCGATTCTCCGGGTATTCCATAGGTACCTGCAAAGAGCGACCACTGTATGTGTAATGTGTCACGTAAAATCAGTATGTTTAGCTGGCAACAAACTATCAGCGATTCTTTCCACAAAATCACATTCTTGGTACCTCTCCGGTGAATTTTCTAGTCTCTACCAGACTAACCGCGTCGGCTATAGAGAGAACATTTGCCGGGGGACTTTGGCCATGGAGGATAACATTCCCATCCGCAGGGTTGCAATATTGGACCCTATCTCCATAGCCGACCCCCTTCATACAGTTGATTCTATTTGGCCAATTTCTACTATTTTCCCAGCGACCCGCAGAGGCTGGTAGAGTCTATGAATTTTCTAAAAGAGTATCAATTTGTTCCACAAGATCGCTTGAATATTATAACCCGGTCCAGAATAACATTCAGTTATTGGAAGCCCTACATGCAACGGATAGAGGGGAATATCTTATCCGGTTCCAACATGAACACGTTTATGTATTGCTTCTTTTTAATGGTTTATTTCAATGATACGTATGGAAACCACGGTCTTTAGCTGGTCGCGGTCATAGTTCCTTCAAATTGAATTAGTACTAGATGTTACCATTTCCATCCACCTTTCCCACTCTTATATCTACAAGTCTCGTTACCTTGGGATGATGTTGGTGATGATCGTACAAACGGGCCCTCGGCTGAGCTAGTTGACATGACATCAGTTATTGGAGGACCTTCAGAACTGGAGCGGGTAGAGGCAGTGTTCATAACTGGGTGATCAGGGGTGTAGGTCATGCCCAGAGGTGGTGTCAACTGTATGTGGGAAAAATAAACAGTCGTCGAAGACTATTTGCCGTTAGGTGTGACAGGTTGTTCAGTGTAATATAACCAGCTGCTACCGCGACAAAGCTAATGTCCTACGCCAAAGGGGTGTTATACAGATACAGATCTAGAAAATCTGAAAAGAATTTTGAAACTTTGCTTCGAAGTATCTGTATCCTACGTTTACCATAGTGGCGCTTGGCATTGTAACGTCAGGTACAGGTACAGAAAACGCGGGGCGTACCTTTTTGCCATCCTGCATGCTCCTGTTGAAGTATAACCCGACGAAGATGCAACACACCAGCAACAGAATCGGAATTACGATAACGTTTAAAGCAGGGCGACGGCACATCCGGAAATACAGGTACATGCACCTTAGAAAACTACCTGTCAATTGAATGGAAGGAAAACAATTAAGGGAAATTCTTCAAATTATGCAAGAAAGGGATAAGAAAATACAAGGAGAAACCGGAACTAGAATATAGACGCTTAGTTCGGAACAAGGACGTCCGGCTTACCACAAGTCAGTTTTCGTCCAATATTTGGCTGGTACATTGGATTTTCTTGCAGGCCGCTTTGCGCGTACATCGGGTTCGGGAATAGCCGAGCCTGGCAAGCTTCACGTGTGTCACCATCATTTTTGACAGAGGCTGAAGTGTTGGCGTCAGTGCTGGCAACGGCGGGAAGTTCGACCTCCACATCAGCAGGAGTGACTGCAACCACTGGTAAAGTAACATCTTCTGTTGGCATGTTGTTGTCATCGTCTTCTTCCTGGAATCTAACTGCATATGGCTGAATGAGAAGGTTATCGGTGCCATCTTTACTGACAGAGGCCGAAGTGTCAGCGTTAGTGCTGGTAACAGCAGGAAGTTCAACCTCCATATCAGCAGGAGTGACTGCAGCCAATGGTATGCTGTTGTCATCAACATCGTCTTCTTCCTGGAATCTAACAGCATACGGCTGGATGAGAAGGTTATCGGTGCTGTCACCTTCGTCATGGCTCTGGGATGTAGTTTCATTTGGTGGCAGGCAGGCGCTGTCATGATGCTTGACTTGTTTGAAGGCAATGTCATCATCTTTGAGATGTGTCACAGCATGTGGTTGGTGGCAGGGATTGGCATCATTGCTGGGTGGGCTCAAAGAACCAGCATTATTCTGATACGTAGCTGCATGAGGTTGATTCCCCGTATTGCCATCTCTGTTAGCTGGAGTACTTGCGTTTTCATAATCTTTGAGAGTTGTGGCAGAAATGGGTAGGGTATCCCCATCATTGCTGGCTTGTCTGAAGACTGGGTGACCACGTGGATGGGTGCTGGGATTTTGAATAGCGAAACCAAGGGCAGATTCAAGGTCAACGTCTGGTTTGGGCATCCTCGTGGTTTGGGGGTACGTTGGATTCGGGTTCCGGGCGTTTTCTTCATTCAACTGATTCGAGTTTGCGGCAGATGGCTTGTACTTTGGGTTCGGGTTCCGGGCGTTTTCTGTGTCCAACTGATTCGAGTTTGTGGTAGATGGTTTATATGTTGGGTTCGGGTTCCGGGCGTTTTCTGCGTCCAATTGATTCGAGTTTGTGGCAGATGGTTTATACGTTGGGTTCGAGTTCCGGGCATTTTCTGCGTCTGTCTGATTCGGGTTTGTGGTAGATGGCTTATACGTTGGGTCCGGGTTCCGTGCGTTTTCTGCGTCCAACTGATTCGAGTTCGGGCCGAAATGCTTGTACGTTGGATTCGTGTTTTGCAGCGGCATCGTACACGGGTGATATGTGGTTTAGGGAATAGCAGATGGTATTCGTTTTAGATAAGAACGTCACGTGCTGTGAAATGACAAGAGGGGCATGACGCAAAGCATCTTGCTTTACATAGTACAATGCAGTAATGGGTAATGAATATTGCCAGAATTTCATTTCATTTATTATTTCATCTATTCATTTATACAGGGAAAAATAACACTCAGGCAACATGCCTGTTTTTCAGGTATCTCTGATACTAAAATCTAAAAACACATCTAGCACTAATCACATGATAACATAACAACCAACAATATCGCCACGTTACATGCAGATATAAATTGCCACTGATAATGTGATTCCTTAATTGATTTTGCTCTAAGACTTCTTTTTTATCACTGTATCTGTCAAGATTTCCAAAAACAAGGAAGTCAATTGTTACGGCCTTAGCAAGAGAAATCACGACAATTTGCCATGTTCAATGAAAAAGAAAAGGAAATGATATATATTCAGTGAACACAATTACCTACCAATTTCGAGCCTGAGCAGACAATTTCATTCAATTGTACACTTGTATGTAATTGCTACGTCATCTAGTGTTTATACATGTGTATAGTTGAAATTGGGAGTGTTTGTATAAATCACTATATAAGAACCTACTACCCAATGTGGTATGTTATATTTCGTATATGAATTGACAAAAAACGTACTTCGAGGGCTTTTCTAGACAAATGAAAATAAGCAAGACGACTTGCAAATATCACTGGTGCCTTTTTTAAGCTCACATTTATCTAATTCTCCCGCGCAGATTTTTCAAAAGCATTTTTCTTAGATTTTGTACTTACTGTGTAACTTTTGTGGACTGAACTTAGCCCAGGTCGTCTTCAGACTCGGCTTCATGTACACAAACCAAGATAGGAGTGATGTCTGCGAAACGACGCCGGACCAGATTTCATTTCAGTCGGTACTCGCGCGTTTATGTTGACTGGCAGTCGGTAGGAATGGTTATGAAATGTGATATAATGCACATGTGAGCAGAGTTTGATTGACGTCCGTGGTGCAATATTTGGAACGAACCATTCCTGTCATGGGGGTGTAAACTTGATGTTACTAGTACACCTATACAAGAGAGACGTTTTTGATATTGTAAAAGAACTAAACTGTACAACAGAGCTGCACTGAGTATTATGATTCGCCTACAACATGCAACGAAAGGTAGGTTAAAAGATAGCAATATTATTGCTAAGGGTTTGTGGAAGGTGATAGCTATGGGGATACAATCTGTGTACTGTCACGTGTTATTTCTCGTGTACGGCCATGTGCCGTGGGATGCTTGTTTATTAGATAGAATGAATTGGTTAATGTATTGCCTTTAAAATATTCATACGATGTATGATAGGTATGAAGTCTTGCTTTTTTGCCAATATAAAACAGTCATCGAAAGCAATACTGAGGTATATGAAGGAAACAAATTAAGCTTATTCATTCTAAAAAGTGGCTGCGGTATACGATTGTACTGCATACAATGTAAAGGGGCTAGAAGAGTTTGTGAATTATTTCTGACAATAACGACGCGACCATACTGGCTTTGCAATTATTTACCTTCCAAACATTATTTCAATTTCTTGTTCATATTGTTAATTTTAATGTCTGACATGATTCGTTGGGTAAGCTGTTTCCATTTTTTGTTCTATGAATGAATAAGAGGCAACAAACAACGTATCCTTGTTCCATCAAATAACCATCTTGACCACTGGGGTCAAAGTACTTATGCATATTTAGGCCATGTTGATTTGATTATATGGATGACATCCGCGCGCGCATCAATTTTCATCCATTTCCAAAATAAAATAAATAAAGTTTTCAAACATACTGTAAATCGTAAAAGCAGCTACAAAATGAAAATACATGCTGTAAATTGAAAAAAAAATATTTCAGAAAACGGATACTCATAGAATGCCAAAGTCAATTCCAAAGTCAAAGAAGAAGTTTTGAAAGAAAAAAAATCTATATTTCGGTATACCATACTGCATGTGGTTAGTTTTGTTCAACCTTCCTGTCCACGCAGTGATGTCTTCCATATAATCATATCAACATGGCCTAAGGACCAGTGGCTTTATGATGAAAATGAAATATTGGTTCTGAAGTTGTTGAGAAAACCGCATGGTGTCGCTTTGATGACTAGGTCAAGTGTCATATACAGGTGCAGGGCGGGCTGGCCAGGTACTACGTGGTTACAAAGTTCAAGATTTGTAAGTTTTTCAGTTCCCATGTTCATAATCTCTATGTTTGTTAGTGTGTGTTTCATGCATACCATATAACCACATCGTGCCTTGCGCTTTGACTATATATAAACAAGTACATATGATATGAATATGATGTGTTATTGTACTGCCTGGACGCGGAAGTATTGTGGAAACTAGCAAAGTCACCAAAATGGCGTCCTGAACTGAGAATGTCGTGCGTGACCTTTACATCTAGATAGGTTTAAGTAGTCTATCATTTGGTATCTCACCAAAAGAAGACAGGGGAGCAGCAATTTAGGAGAAAATGGAAAATTCCAAGGAGAGGTGGAGGGGGTCCCGAAAACTTTTGACTGCCAATGGATTTTCGGCATGAAATGATCCTTAACTGATAAGGTGTGCTATTTAAAGTTGTTGGTCCGGTACTTTTTGAACACTATTCTCGGTGAAATGTAACTTGAGCTGGGAGTTCCTCGAGCGGTACAAAGGCCACTGTGTGTATACGTGTCCTTGACCGGTACGCATGACCTAATTTGCATACAACTACATACTGGGACATAGCCGACCAAGGCCTCCCGACTACTCTCATTCTTCCTCAGACCATGACTGGGAGTCAGTTTAGAGAAAGGTCGTCTGTAGCTGATAGTTGGTCTGTGAGGTTGGCTACTGGTCGGCTGCACCAGGCGTCTACAAGAATCTCTACTTTTAAAGCGTGTGCCAACAACACCGACCTTCAAGCAACCACTAGCCAACCACCAACCACCCCCCGCAGTGACCTGCTTATTAGCGAACGCTCCCCTTCCCTAAAACACATCAGACTCTGGCTGAGTCGACTTGGAGTCAACTTGGAGTCGACTTGGGGCCGTTGACTCAAAAACGCGTGTGTAAACAGGTCAAAGTGACAACCCTGTCCAGCTGTTAATTATTAGTCAATAGCCAGGTACAAGGTAGAAGGAGGCAAAAGCCTGGAACGTTGAGAGAATTTTTACGGGAGTGAACGTCAAGTCTACCTTGTGACATATTTTGCCAGTTTTAATTCGGTAAAGATCTAGCAACAGGTTAGGAATAAGTTGAATAGGAGAGAAATGCGAAAGCATCTGGAGCTTGGTTGAGAGTAAGTCACGTATTAGGTACTGGTTGTGACACGGTAGTCGCGAAAGATAGGGACGGGCAGATGGAACCGGGCTGTCACTGCTCCCAATTGCTACCCACCGCCGGCCAGTGGTTGGGTCGTGCCCGGGGGCAAGGTCGTTGGAAACTCCGGTGGCACTGAATGTGTGACAGGGGCTTGAACTAACAGGTATGTCCCTTTGCACCATTTCTTCGATTTCAGAGCACAGATTCAGATCACTGTGACATGGCAAGTGCAGTACTACGAACAGGCACCGTGCTCAAGCACCTCCTACAACAGTCCAGGCTGATTCAAGTCGCTACATACAACTTGAAGTCTTTTACGGCAAGGTAAAACCGGCTAATGGTTAAACAGTTACTTTAAAGCTGACGATAGACAGGGCTAATATTTAAAAGTGTATGCAATGAGGTTGGCTTATGCAAGGGGGTTAAAGGTTATGTAGACCATGCTGATCTTCAAACAATATTACATATACACGAAGAAGGACCAAATATGACTGCGTGAAAATCTCTTAACATTACTAACAATGTTTATTCTAAATAAAATGACAGCGTATCACAATATCACATTATTAAATACTGCTGGAGCCAGTAAATATTGTCTATAGAGAAAGGACATTACACAACATACGCAGTTCATATCAATCTTAATTACGTCAATTCAACTCTCCTCCAATACTAGTATGTTTCACATGATTTTTGTTGTTGATGTTGTTGTTGTTTTCAGTCCCGTGACGAGCAATCTAGCAAGTCAACATGTTGGGGTGATAGGAGGTGGGAATGTCGGGAGAGCCGTCGCTCTGGGTCTCATCAAACATGGCCATAAAGTAAGGAAATCATCTTTGTAGATATCATATCGAATTGAAAGATCACCAGTAAAGATATTTCAATATCAAATCCTTGATAGCTTTTATCACTAGTAGACAGAAAGGCAAAACGTCTGAAAGACTCAAGGTCAAATTTAGCATCTTGTGCTTTAAGAAATCAGAAATAAAGGTCAAAATACAAAACAAAGATTTCTTCTTCTTGGTTCTCCTATCGTTCTCGATGGCTGAGCGTGCTATAAGGTAAAAATATTTAAAATAACTTTTTATGAAATACACAGCAATAATCGTGTCCCTTAACAAATATATTTTCTAATTGAAGAATAACGCTGCAATTTTAAGGTTTAATGTACTGTTTTGTCTCGACAGGTGACAATGTATGACCCTAATACAGCCAACAAAAGCGAGATGGAGTCACACGGGGCAACCTGGGCAACCTCGTCGGCAGAGGCGGGACAGGCCGCGGACAAGGTTCTCTTCACGGCCCTGCCGGCCCCGCCTGAAGTCAGACAGGTAACAGAGTGGTTACAGTCTGTTATGAACCCACTAAGACCATTATTCAGTATTGTAACCCCCCGTAACCCCCACCCCTTCATGAAAGTGTATTAGTCCAAGATAGAGCCTCGTTCTGAGAAAGACCCATGCTGTCATTCTATGTGTTGGAATCCTGGGGGTCAGGAATTAAACCATGTAACGTTAGCTCCACAATCTCTGTCTTGGCTCCCTGTATCTGTGTCCAATGACCTCAAAATCGGTCCACAACACAGGTAACGGCGCGGTTAATGTCGTCGTGGGTCGTCGTGCGATTTTCAAATAGGATGTGACAGAACCAACCGCCGACAAGGATTTAAGACAGCTTTTTCCGTAACAAGATAGTTGAGTCTTGTACGACACAGGCATGACCACACCAAGAATGACGTCACTTAGCGATCGTGCGTCGATCCTACGACAATTGTGACCCAGCCCTAAAATAAGCAACAAACTATGCATGAATTAAAACTTGAATAACAACATGATGGACGTATCATTGTATAGGAAGTACGTATTACCAGCTCACTAAAGACCAAGGGATAATAATCATGGCTACAAGTATCAGAGTTGGAGTTGGAGTTTTATCTATTAAGGGGTACGCATATCTACTTTCTGGGACAGGGACAGAGTAGCCTTAGTCCAGGCAAGCCGGCGGACATGATGATCATATCTACTTACTCTGTTTATAGGTGATGGAAGAGGACGGGGTTTTGGACCTGTTGAAGCCTGGAAGCTGTTGGATCGACCACACCACCACTGACCATGAGGAAACCATGCGACTCTGCGCCAAAGCGCAGGCCAGGGGTGTGGACATGTTGGAGTGTCCGCTAACTGGTAAGGGCTAGCGACCGCCATCTTGGTTTCACCAAGGTCGTGTGCGCTACTGTTGAAAAATACAGTTATGAACAGAGAAGAGGAAAAAATATTAAGAAAAAAAAGAAGAAAAAAGTCTAGATATGAATTGTACATTAATTGCAGATATTTCATAGCTAGCTGTAAGGATAACGTGAATATGTTTGTATCTGCAGTTGCGATTGAATATATGTATCGCAATCGGTCAATTGAGACTCAATATTATAATCACATTCAAACCATCATAGATGTTTAGATCGCATTCAAATTCACTTCAAGCATACACGCTTAACCCCATTTTTCTCTCGTACACTTACTCTATCATTCGGCACAACTCTATATAAAACCTTCCTTCTAGCATTATTTAAGATACCAACCGTATTTTTGTTTTCCTTCTCTGTGAATACAGGTGGTATGGAGTTGTTGAAGGCCGGACTGATGACTGTGTTAGTTGGAGGTGACAAGACTGTTCTGAACCAGTACGAGCCACTCATACGGAGTTATACGGACACTGTTCTGTATATGGGCCCTGCAGGACATGCCAGCATCGTCAAGGTACAATTCCGTTTTACATGCTCAAAAATCTACTGCTAGACCTAAAACAATTCTCGAAAGTGGAAAGTGTACATACTGAATTTTAATCTAGAATTACAATCAAAAATTATATAAATAAATAGATAAATGAATAAGTGTACGGTCTTCAGTATATGGGTGTAGTTGATATTTTAAGCGCAATTTTCTAGAAAAGTGAGAGTTGCTTAGGGGAACTTGCCGCTGTAGTTTTTAGCTTGGAGGTTCTTGGATCTGTAGAAGCAGGATTATACTGTGATTTCCAAAACAGGACTAACCCAAATTTTCGACTGAACAGCACCTGTCTTTGTCCAAGGATTGAGTAATTCATCGCTTCTATGTCGTCATACATATGCAGACAGGACACGTGACTCGGCGAGCAGTGGATCAAATGCTGATCGATAACCTTTAGTGTCCCCCGTCATTATTCATTGATTGTTGTCGTTGATTTGAATTTAACCTTGCCTTGTATGTCAGGTGATAACACGTGACTCGGCAAGCAGTGGATCATGATGCTGATCTATAGCCTAGAGCGTCCCCGTCACTACTTATTGGTGGTCGTCGTTGATTTTAATTTAACATTACCTTGTATGTCAGGTGATCAGCAACATGCTGGCCGGAGCGCACATGGTTCTGACGGGAGAAGCCGCCATGATAGCGAAGAGAAATGGCGTCAATCTGAACGCCTTCTGGAACGGAATCCGTGCCTCCGCCGGGAACTCCTTTGTGTTCGAGACCGAGGCTCCTCTTATGTTCAACGGCACGTACCATCCAGGGTTTGCCATCAAGCTGCACTGTAAGGTAACGTCAGTGATACCCCCTAATTAGGAACCACTCCTGAGGTGTCACCAAAAACATCACCAGGAGAGGAGCTCCTGGCTATAACGTTACAACGTTCTTTGCTGGTTGTGTTATAATAGGCAACTACATGGACATACATGGAAACAAGTTTTAAAGTAATTGTTGCTACTAGTAAGGAGGGTACAAAACTGGCCCACACTACAAACGCAATAATTTATTCGCAGAGGTTTGAAGTATGAAGGAGCAACATCCGTGACAGTCACAGGCAACACACACACTTACCATAGTGGCGCCTTGGATAAACACTCTCGTGGAGTTGGAGGGCTGCCATCGTCGTTTTTGGCACTTCTAAAAGACCTGGAAGCAAAAGTTCTAACTGTTTGCCGAGTTATAACTCTATAACATGCCCGTAGCCAGGGGGGGGGTTCGGGGGGTTCGGACGAACCCCCCCCATTGGCTTGAAGGTCCACTTTCACAGGCTTGAAGGTCCACTTTTTAATGTTCAAGATTTTTTTCAAGGTGGACTTATTTGTATCACCAGCAATGCCACTGTGGCTAGGATCCTAGAAAAAACTTTGTCTCTGATTTTTCCTCTGAAATTCTCTCAAAAACACAGGAAATACCCTTTCAGAAGGTTCAATTCTTTGAAATTGAAACGCTCAAGGGTCCACTTTTTAACGTCCAAGGTTTTTTTTTTCAAGGTGGATCTATTTGTATAACAAACGGAGCTGAAATCCTAGAAAAACTGCTAACTTTGTCTCTGATTTCGTCCTTTGAAATCCTCTCAAAAACACAGGAAATGCCATATCAGAAGGTTCAAATTTTAAAATTTCCCGGGGGGGGGCATACCCCCGGACCCCCCTAAGAAGCTCGCGCCTGCGGCGCTCGTCTCGCGCCTGCGGCGCTCGCTGGTCCCTTAAAAATTAAAAAGAACCCCCCCATTCAAAATCCTGGCTACGGGCATGTATAAGACTCCGTTTATCGTGTCTGTTATTCATTTCTAGTCGCTTCACCAACTTGCTGCGGTACGAGAACGCCACTGTTATTCAGCGGAATAAAGTAGAACTGCAATAAAGCCGTCAGCTTTGTTATATCGATGTTGATTGGTCCACTAAAATAGACTGACCAATCAGTGTAGAGTAATGTTTGGTCTGCGGGAATATAACACTAAGTAACCCGTATGTATCCCCGCTGATAGGGGCCAATGAGTAAGTCCAATTGATTTCTGATTATTATCATTAGATTTTTCTAAAGTCTCTTCTGATTGATTACATCTAGCATTGCCTTTGGCTAAGTCTATGATGCTGGTGCATTTATTTTCTTCGCTGCTAGAGGTCGCTTTCATATATCCGATGTAAAATTGCATTAGAAATACTACCGTTGTGCCATTCTTTCTAAATCCGTTTGGTGACGCCCCTGACACGCAGAGAATAATCGTCGAGCATCGACTGTAGTCCGGATTGTAGCCATTGAATTGTTGCTCATTAATTACCTCTGTGAAGGAGGTTCACCTTCTAAGGGTATTGCAATTGTCTGCTTTGTATGTTCGTAATCGCAGCTATGTAACTCCAGATCCCTTTGATGCATTTGTTTGAATTTTAATATGTCGGCACTTTGTGAAGTCTTGATTATGCCAGCCGGTTTGGGGTACCGTAGCATGCAGTATGTTCTTTGGATACTTTGGATACTTTATTTCCTCCATTACTGGCATTAGCTATCATACCTGTAACAAGTAAGTAGCTAATCTTCCTGGAGTACAAAAACAACATACAGCCGACAAACCACAGACCAGTTAAGTTACAGCTAAATTTACATACTACATTAAAATTGACTGGTTTATATATATATGTATGCTTTATGACTAAACTTGGACTATTCGTTTTTTGAAGGACCTTGATCTTGGGCGGAAGTTGGCGTTTGACACGGATGTGCCGATTGATCTCCTCAGTATGACAGAACAGATCTACCGCCGTGCCATGTTCAGGTATTTAACTATGTTTTTTGTTGGTCGCCTCTTTATCGAAACGTCACCCCTTGTTCCAAAATATCTTCTTGTTTGTTTCTTCTTGACAACGTTGCACAGAAATGCTAATGTTCAAATACAGGGTGGAATGGTAGGGTAATAAGAAAATCTAAGCAAAGATTAGAAGGAAATAAGTGTAGTTGTTGAGTATCATTCTTTAAGTCATTGAAATGATTCTTTAAGTCGCATTTGGTGGGATTTAAAATGTTGCCGGTTTTTAAAGACATTCAGCAGCAGAATCACAAAATGCCTCTACCCATGAAGCGTCGCCAAAAAGAGTTCTTGAATATGACTTTAATCTTCCTGTTGTTTATGTTTATTGATGAAGGTATGGAAAGGATGCAGGAAGCTCACATCCTCCTAAGATGCTGGAAGAAGATCTCAAGGTGTCTCTTAGAACCGAAGGCTATGGCACCTGGAAATATAGTATTAAGAAGGTCAGTACTAATATCAATTTATGAAATCTTTTACATCCATCCCTTCTTCGTTCAAGCATTTGCTAGCTTGTTTGTTTTGTTGACATTTTGTTTTATTTCCAACAGGTGGAAAGTGATACCATTGCTGTCGTTCATCATGATATTGGAGAAGAAGCCCAGAACTGGGCGGACGATTCATGAATAGAGTCCAGAGAGACGTGAAAACATGAAGACCAGTTTCAGTTTTTTATCTTCAATAAAAGAATTATTGATGCTAACTGCTTTGAAGTACGCAGTCATTGTAGTCATGGAAATGGATGTACATTTTGCAAATGAGTTGTGATTCATACACCCCCCACCCCCCACATACACACAAAAACATCGTCTCTTAAAGACGAACAGAGGCCGATGACTGTGATTGTGAGGAATGAATAATATCATTTTGATGTAATAAGAGGTCTTTGTTCCTGGAAACAGTCAGAATGAGCCAAGGAAATAAGATAAAAAGAGTGCGATAGGCGAACACATTATGCTAAAGCAGTGGAAATCTAATCAAAATGACTTTCGTCGAGATTGCCTACTATGGATGACACATGTGCATAGTTCAACATGCTCTTTAAAATGACACCCAATCCGCCAAAGGCTCCAAATATCACATATCATTACCATGATAACACCTCGGATGGAATAATTTACACAAACACTGTTGATACGTTTATCTTGTAGATCCTGTGTTCTCATTTCCTATGACTACTTATTTACAAAGATCCGATATCCTCCCTGTTGCTTCGCCTTCTCTGCGACATTGTCCCGATTTGAACCATCGTCCAATCCATGTACCGTATTGTACGGAGGCACTAGCGAACGCTTACGCAACTTTGTTTTCATCAGAATGTTACTGAAAATAGCAGATTAGTCTGATGCCTGATATTTATGTCTCTAAAGAAATTTAAGGTATGACATTGACGTCATCTCTTATACGTTGCTGAAGGTTAAACATCCACGTAAACGTTAACAATATTTACTTTAAATACAAATCAATCTCTACACCCAGATGAAATATAACTAGATTACTTTCAAAATTCTGGCGTGTATCCGAAGGCCTCCACGTTAAAATACAGTGTTTTGGGGAAAATTCTCAAGATGTCTTGACCGCTTGGATATCTGAAGTGTGCATACCTTTAGGACTACTGGTGCTGCATTAGCAGATCTCTTTTGATTTTTTTCATGTGACGGGCGTAGGATACCCGGTGGAATTTATCAGAGTTGATATCATATTAGTTTAATAATTCAAAGAGAGGAAAGTGTAAGGGGAAATATAATAACCCACCGAACATTTTGATCTTTTATCTATCTATCATCTAGTTGCAGATAATAACAAGGTAATAATAAATGATATTGAAATAGCCTTTACAAATAAGAACATTGTATGATTTAAGTTAAACAACAGGTAGATGGTAAACACCGCAGATTCTTCTTCACCTAGCTGAAGATTCTGCTGCTTGATACACTGTTACATATACATGTATCTAAATCTACTACATACCACCTCAACCCCGCATTGCGCATAAAAATTGCACAGTTAATCTATTATATTTCATCGTCTGAATGGCATACTTAAGGAAACCGGCTCTCAACTGTATATACGTATTCTGGCATGAATATAGCTGGGTAAAAGTTCCAAGAAATACGATAAGAAAAGCGGAGGGTTATATCACCCGCCCTTTTTTCGGCAATGGCAACCATCAGTCTCAGTGCGTGGCAACCTGACAGATCGCCCTCGTTCTTCAGAAGAAAAAAATTTCCTCACAAATATGAATAATTCTGATTATTGCCCTGATTGTCTGGGACATCAATGTTGTCTTTTGTTGTATGTATTTTTTTCACTTTCCTTTAGGGGTTTATTTTCTAGCCTGGATATAATTTCTAAACGATTTCCATATGTCGTTGTTTCCGCACAGTTTCACACATGTAAAGGTTAATATATTCCATGGACAAAAACAATCAGTTTTTTCTAGACTAATTAAATCGCGGGTCGTATGACGTAGGGTTGCCATGGCGATAACGTCTTTTTTTTAATATCAAATACCTACTGTGTTGCAAGACGGCGCATCGATGAATATAACCGTGCTACCTGGAGAAAGACGGAGTGTTGGTGACGGTTTTCTCTAGATGGGCGTTGTGAGGAACTTCCTGCTGTATTCCTTCAGGTGCGTGGGCCTTGTGAAAACGATCTCGGGTAAAGTCGGCCCAGCACCGGAGAGAGGCGCCATGAGTGCGGCGGACCAGTCCCCGGAAAAAATGGACAAAGACGCCGAGGAAAGCGGTACGGACATATCCCTCATTCAATCAATAATTTTCTTATACCGCACCTTGTTTTTTTTTTAAATATTTTAAGAATCTGCGTTGGTGTCTTGCAATTTCGTGCGAATAATCAATGTTTTATCCATATAAATGGGTGGAAGAACTCTTTCATGTTTATGTGACGACAGAGTGCTGTTTTTTTCCTAGAATAATATCGCAACTTGCTTGCAGGGAAAATTGTCTGAGTGCCTTATGAATAAAGATTACGACTGTGTGAGAACTGTGTGCATGCGAACGTCTGGTGTAGCATATCCGGGAACAAAACAGATGCCCAAATATAAAATTCAGTGTTAGAAATATGTACTCCCGCAATTCGCTTAGAATATTACGTAAAGGCTTAGAAATGATAATTGTTTTAATTTGCAACAGCGTTGTGCTTCTAAACCTTTGTCAGTGTGAGCGAACTTTATGAATATCTGAAAGACGTTCAAAATTGTATTATCTAAATTATCAAAAAGGGTTTCACGGGATAGAATCTTGCAAACACTTTCGGCGCCTTTGCCGTGGGCAAAAGTAGTATGTGTCTGACTCTACGTACTCTATAGAGAGACAGCACGGACGCTACAGTGCCATTGCGCATGCGTAGCCATGCTCGCTCTCTCATGCGAATGCCATACTTATTCAAAACGTCTTTTTATAACTTCTTGCATCATTGAAATCATTTGCCTACAACGTTGAGCATCCAGACGAATAAACTCTTCCTGCTAGTTTTACTAAAACGTGTGTGCCGTCCGTGTGCCGCGTTGATTTTGTGCTTGGGCTGCCGGTAATGATGAATTCGAAGAGGTTGCGAAAGAGAAAGAGAACTGCAAGGGATATGCGTACATGGCTGAAGAGTAAGTGATGATGTATATATTTGAACGACATGGGAAGCATTTTCAGAGGTGTGTATGTGTTTCGTGAGCGTGCCCATAACGTATGTGTGTGTGTGTGTGTGTGTGTGTGTGTGTGTGTGTGTGTGTGTGTGTGCGCTTGCTAGAGTGTATCGTGTGTATGCGTATGTCTGTGTGATTATGTGTCTGTGTGTCTGTTCCTGCGATTCACAATACATATATACAATGCAACACTTCTGTCGAACCTGCATTTAGAATACGCGTCGTACGGCATCCATAGCAAATAATCACATTTAGAATATTTCTGACGTTTTATATTTATTTGTGTACAGCATTATATGACGTATGCAAAAGCAATTTCAAATTCTCATTTCAAGTATGAAACATATTTGAGAAACGGTTTAATGTATAGACTAATGGATACATGTATACAGTTTGATTTATATCTACAGTGTTTTCTGTAACACATGATAGACTACATATTAAACGTTCTTTAGACATGCTTTTATTTCAAGTTTCATTTCAAGCTTTAGGTTTTATTTCAAGCTTGTGTGCAACTTTTGCAGTAAGTAAGCTGTTATTACAATCACGTGCGAAGCTAATAAAGAATATAGAGAGTATAATTAATCTTCCATGGCCAGCTAGCTCTGAAAATTTAATCATTTCGAGCCATTGCTGTGTTGATTACAGTTAACGTTACCCTTCAAGAAGTAGAATCAGCCTACTCACGGTTGGAACGTCTTACAAAATGCAAGTATTGTAAATCATACCCCCCCCCCCCCCAGCACAAAACAACGCTGTCGCTTTCTGCTTTTCTTTCTTCGCTGTAGTTTGGTGTCGTAATCACAATTATTGTATTCGTAATGAAGATTACTTTTTATGATGATAATATCGACGATTTGTTTTTTCCCCTCAGTAACCGTGCCCGAGGTTGCTGCACTGGGGTTGACCACGATGGTTCCGTCCAATAACCACCTGTCTCCCGGTCCACCCAACACAATGAACTACGCAGACATCGACTTCAAGAACATGCCTGCAATGCCGGCTAAACCCGCCAGGGATAACCAAGATGGCGACAACGGCGGGTCAGTCTTAGAACTGATACTGTAAATTCTTATAAATTCGGGGAGGCTTAATTTTGCGTTTGAAACAACAATGATAGTTACGCAAATCATAGAAGAGTACATGTTCGCAGATCGTTGCTGTGAATAAAAAAACACCGTGAATGTTTTTGAATATTCACGGTATAATATATATTTACTGTAGAACCTTAAAAGGTTCTTGTTAAACACCACAACATGTTTCGGTAGCTACACCACGATTTCTTCCTTAGTGTTCTAATGTTTGTTACACTTAGCCGTAGTTTGTTCTTTTACTGCTGTAACATATTCCTACCTTTTCTCGTTTCCTATATCGATCGTTACACGGTTACGCGTGTTCTTAACTGGTCGGCTACCCAAAATGTAGTCCGAGTAACCTCCTTGGTATAACGCTAATTCCCGCTGTCCGGGGCTTTCATGGCACCTCCCCGTACTGTTGGGCCCCTGAAGCGCGATTCAATCGGGCTATCCAAAATGGCGGCCCTCTTGTTTTGGTAAACATTACATTTTGAAATGTCACCGTCAGCATGATTAATCACGTTTTGGCGCCCCTCCCGCCCACTGCATAAATCGGATAGTGAGCCTTTTTATCTCACAAACTAGTCTACCCTGATCGTTATTTAACGTACGTGCCCAGTTGTGCTGAAACATTGTTTCTTCAACAGAATATGTTTACTTTTTACAAGGTTTTATTTCTGTACATTTCTACAGGCTGAAGCCTGAGGACTTAACGTCAATGTACGCGACTATTCTCCCCAAACATATGAGGTGGGTGGAATATATGGAAATCTACACACTAAGTTATCTATATCTTGATGTTTGATTGTTTGTCGGTCAATCGATGGGTTGGATTGTCGGCCGGCAGATTGATTGATTGATTAGATTGTAATGTATACTGCATATATATATGTAAAATTGTGTTTGTTGGTTCCATGATAGCCAGTTAACTGGTAACAATGTTAAACATTTTGAGTATTCTCAATCATAGAAATTTGATAAACGGATTTCAGTTGAAAATCTACGTGTAACATGATAATGAGTGTTCATGTTATAGATAGACGTATTGATATAAAGATCGTATAGCATTACTTAGTTACCTAATGCGTGTGGTTTACCTTACTTTCTTGCACAGGCCAAACAAAGGTGCTCCGGTAAGTATTGCAAAAAAGATTTCTTTTTGAATGTCTACTTTACTCATCTATTCATCTCTTCGTCATCCCAAGGACATTATATACTACTCCGTCGTAAATTTTGGTAACTTTTGTCACAGTAAATATCTGTACTCTCGTGATGTGAGTAACAGTTTGGTACATGCTATGCTAAGGTGTGTGCATGTGTTCTTTTTGGAGGAAGGTGCACCAAATTGCAGAAATGATTATTGAGATCGTTCTCTTTGACAGTTTCATTGTTTTTCAATCCCAAAAAGCAATTATGAAAAAAATGTGCAGCAAGAAAGAGGGAAAGTTTCTTATTTCGTTAGTAAAACATAAGGTCTACTTATTGATCTTTGAAAGGCTGATTGTACAGTTTTTAATTAAGATAAGACGAAACAGGGAACAGTTCTGATACCTTGTTTTTTTTAGGACGCGACACCTTCGGATGTGAGCCCTGCCGACCGTAAGCGTATGGCCGTGTACAACCCGGAAGTGGACAGCCCTGAACCTGCCGAAGAACCGAGCACCCCTCCCCTTCCCGACCGCACGGAGGAGACGGCGGACAAGAACATCCCGGAGGTCACAACAACGCCCCCTGACGACCTGGACGACTTTGAGGAGGACTTCAACCCTAATTATGCTAGGATTGATCTAAAGGTATCTGATCTGTGATTTGGCTGACACTTTGAAATATGTTGTACTATTCATTCATAGCCGAAAATCTGTTGTTTACAAAACCTATGTACAAAACCTATCCTGGTTCTAAAAAAAATCAAAATGTCTCCGCTCCGTAGGCGTCGCCAAAAATTACAACTTTGCCTTGGGCGTTGTACTGAATACAAAAATCAATACTAATGTAAAACAACGCGTCTAACGATGGATTACGTTCCCCAGGACTTGGTTGGCCTGAAGCTGAGCTGTGACAGTGGCGGGAGGAACAGCAAGCGCGAGTCCTGCACGGACAGCATCTCAGCTGACGAGATAGAGGAGGAGGGAGCCTCGGCAGCCCCCGACAGCCCTGTGAGTTTATTACCTTTGTGTGTGTGTGTGTGTGTGTGTGTGTGTGTGTGTGTGTGTGTGTGTGTGTGTGTGTGTGTGTGTGTGTGTGTGTGTGTGTGTGTGTGTGTGTGTGTGTGTGTGTGTGTGTGTGTGTGTGTGTGTGTGTGTGTGTGTGTGTGTGTGTGTGTGTGTGTGTGTGTGTGTGTTCTTCTGTAAACACGATAACTCAAGAATGCCTGGGCAGGTCTTTTTGAGATGATTTGCCTAGCGCCTTGCTATGCTACTGCAGCGAAACTTCTGGCTTTGATATCTCGTGTTTTTGACATGCTATAGTCATGCCTTTTGAGTGGTAGATATCTCTTGTTTATCTATTTATTTACTTATCGGTTTGGCTGTTCAGAATGCACATCCAGGGCTGCCCAACAAGGCTGTGGCTATTACAAAGGGCTGACAACAGACAATATATTACAGTGGAATTTCTACATTGACAGCATAACGAGCTATAACAATATTAGTACATGTACACCTGTGAGTTGGTCTCCTTTTTCAATTATATTTACCTTCGCCAGATGGTTATGTTTTCGGTTTTGCTAGGGTGGAGTGGTTATGGATGCATGTGTGTATGATGTTAACAGCATAACCCGAGAAGCTGTGGATGGTTTTGTATGATATTTCGTAGGCGGGTAGGTATCGGTAAGACGAAGGTCAAGGTCGAGAATGGGTCTCCTGGTGTATTTTCTTAATATTTTGATATATTCGTTAAGTATTAGAGCTAGCTTTTTAGCATTCCAGATATTTCATTTCATGGAGATATTAGATATTTAGATGACCATTGTCAGTGAAGTGTTTCAGAAAATTGAGACAGCTGCCGGCTTCCGTCATTGTGCATTTGATCATTTGTGATACGCTTATTACATATACGTACTGATCAGCCTTGTATAATCTTCATGATCATGAGCAACCGTTGAGTTACCGAATCCATCATGATATGCTAGAACAAGTTCTGAATATCCATTGAAGAATGCGTCCCAAAAGAAAGGAATTGCTGAAATATCAGAAATACGTGCGGCTAGGTTTATAACTTGGTTGTCTTAACGTGAGGTTAAAGTTGACAAAAATAAGGTTTTGCCTACCTGGGAAGCTGTTTCTGTAACGTTCTGCTGCGGTCTGAGGGAACTAGGTCTAGGTCTAGGACCGAATATTGATAGAAATTGCACGCCAAAGACCAACCGGGCCCCCTTCAGTGATATATTTCTAGAAATGCCAATCGTTTAGCGTTGTCATAATCTACCCGCTTACAAGTTCTCGATACTAGTACACATCGAATTTCAACAATACGCATTATTTGCTGTCAAAAATTTCAACAGAATGGGTTTAGACTGAAAAACAAAGATAAAATGTTACTGCTTTACCAACCGAAGCGACGTATACTTTATCCTTTTCAGGGCGGTTCATTCAGGTTTTGTAAAATCACTGTTGCGTCATGGAAGTTTTACGCCATGATAGACATTTTAACGGTGGTATCTATGACGTATGCATTACACTCCCCACAGCACTGAATAGTCTGGTTTTCTGGAGGTCATGTATATTCATGACGCCGACTTAGATGAAAACAACACGCCTATCTACGTATACTATCGCCCACATTGGTTTTGTTCATACGAAACAAAATCAATAATGTACGTATCATTTTTAGATTTTCTATGAAGATATAAGTGATGCTAGACGTACCTTTTATGGCTATTTAAAAATCAGTCAAATCTAGGTAAGAGCGTATATCAGGTTCCAATACTATTGTTGCAAGCCTGTACTCATAGAAATAATTCCACGTTTTGTAAACTCCTTCACCAGTGCACAACTACGGTCATTATACACAGTGCTGCCAGACCCTACTTAGTACCCAAATCATTAATGATACATGGTTCTTACGAAGCTTTGCAAAGGTTACAGCCTACATTTCAATATTTTGTCTGCGTGAACACCATTTTTCTCCGACATTTTATTTTACAATGTCATTTTCAAATGCTTGCACATTCAAGGGTTTCGTCTCCTTGTTTTATGAAAGGTTGCCTTCCCTTGCTTTATTTTCTCAGGCCAAAAAAAATTGGTTACTTGATTTTTTTTAGAAGCTTGTCTTCGCTTGACTATTTCGCTCATGACTAAAATTCTGGGTACTTGTTTTTTAAAAGGTTGCCTTCTCTTGGCTAGTTTACTAGGATCGGTTACTTGTTATATTTAGAATTTCATCTTCAGTCCAGCTTGTATAATTTTACCAAACCAGGGGTGTCGAGATTTTGTGATCACTAAGAAGGTCTCATCACTTTCTGGTTTACAACATGGCCATTATATTTTTGGTATGATAGCAGACAAAAATTATCATTTTGTGATACATATACATAGGCTGTAAAAAATACAATTCACTGACGTACTGCAGTTATAAATATCTTTCTTATCAAAAAGACCAAGACAGAATCATTTACATGGTATATACGTGATATAGCGCACGTGGTACCTTTCCATTTAGCTCGTATTGTTGCATATGCATATAACGCCATTGATGTTATATAAAAAGACAACTTATGTTGTATAACGTTTTATCTTAAAAGTACTAAATACAGGAACTCTATCTAACGTATTTGCAAAAAGATACATCACGGCTTACAATGACGGACCAAGTGCTCCGCAATCCGCGGTATTTCAATCAGCTGGTGACGTCCCAGGAAACGCTGACGTAGTCGTTACGTCATATGACGTGTACAGTGACGTGTTATATAGGGAGCCCCATATCAGAGTATTATCACTGACCGTCCACATTCACTACTTGGGGCCTAATGGTACAGTTTGGACTGGTTTTTGTGGATGCTAGACTGATGTTTGTACTGTTCATGGCCATTGAACAAGACTCAAGACGCAAGATGGTGATGAAGGTGGTTTACTTGTAATGCTACAGATGCTTTATCATTTCTCTTAGCATCTTTCCGTTAGCAAGAAGGCTGTATTTTCGATAGCGTTTGTGATTTTTGCTGTTGAACAGCATAACTCAAGAAGCTGTATGTGGATTCTTATGAAATGTGGCGTGTCGTTAGGTGGAGACCTATGAAAGAAATTATCACCTCTTGTCGCCTTTGATTTCTTTTGGTACTGCAGCAGAACTTACTGTTTTTGGATATTATTTTCTGGACATGCTATAGTCACTGTGTTAATCTTATATTGAAGCTTGAACGATAATTTTGTTTGAAGCGTGTTCATATTTTCTTTTTAAAATCTGTGTTTTTAGGACACGCCCTCTCATAGCCCAGGACAACAGAAGCGACACACGTACGTCAACATCAAGCCTGACGGGCACGCTTACGTCAACGTGGAACCCAAAAGTAAATCGAACCGGGTGAGTATTATAATGTCTCTCTACATTCTGAACACAATTTGCATGTATTCTTTTGCATTTATTTTCTGTTTTTGGATTCCCTATGTGTTACTCTATGGTAAAACTGAACCTTCAATAATGAATCATATGTTTGTGCAATAGTTGAATAAGCATTATACAGTAAATAAATGACTAAGCATTTCAGTGAGGACAGGAGGATATTAATGATAATATATTACTGTTGAATAATCTCAGACATATTGGAAAGAGTGAGATACAAGTTCGTTTTCTTTTTTTAGACATTTACTTAATTAAAAACATTTAAATGCTATTTCTTTATCATTTTCAATTGTGAACCTCTTTACTGACCATGATGAGATAAACCAGTATATAGATACATGTATATTGAAAGACAAGCTTAAGAATTGCTTACTTAACTTTTTCCTAGGTAGGTGCCCATCTATGTTTCTATAGCCCTTGGGCCACCCAATTGCGCAAACTCTACAACAGAGGGCTAGTCCACTAGCATCCACACATAATACACTGCAAGAAACAACATCAAAACAAAATGTTCCTATTTCTATTCTAGGAGCCGAAAGGAGTTCTGTTCTATGCCGTGACGGACTACTCTCCCATGCAGATGCACCGACAGGGCATTCCGCTTAAAGCTGGGGATGTTGTCGAGGTAAACACCATCTTCCTCATGCAGCTCTATAACGTATTACATACAACACCATGCATTGTGAAGTATTAATCCCTACATTGTAAAGACTGTACTAAAGACTGTATATATAGCGTCATCCCATACTACATGATCTTTTGTAGAGTAGATTAATTTCCTAGAATTGTTAGACAATTTACCATACGTTGTATCTTATTGTTATCTTAGTTATTTTTATCACGGAAAAAGAGTTTATTGAGGCCTCTCATTGAAATACATTTTAGAGCAATCATTACCAGAATACATTTTAGAGCAATCCTTACCAGTTTGATTTGATATAGTGTTGTAAGATATATGACTGATTTGTAGTCCTTAATGTCTATTTTGTTATTGCATTGCATCATAGTCGATTGGGCGTCAGAAGGATGACAGCTGAGACACAACGATTTATTGCTTTGCATCCGTTTACTTTATGCTCTTACCTTTTATTTGAATTAGGTGTACAGTTTCGACCAGGACTGGTGTTTTGTGGTGAGTTACCCGAAGTCCTGCTCCAAACCCATCGAGGGTTGGGTACCGCGCCACATCCTCAGGGAGATGGGCACTCACTGCTGTGTGCCAACATCTCCCGGTGAGTTACACAAAGACATCATTGAAAATACATAGCTGGGATACATAACCATAGTGTATACTTATACCCAATGCAGTTATGTCGTTAATATGACAAGGAGGTATCATGGCGATATTTTTTTTTGGGTGCAATCTTCACGTTAAAGTCATTAGAACGTACTAGCAGTAGTGTGCACAAGTAACTGTAAGATATACTTAATATATGATACAGCATGCAAACATAGCAAAGGGGTACAATAATGTAGTATTGTATATTTGTAGCCTATACCCATTATCATAGTGGTATACTTTTCGCATATAGTGTTGGTGTGATATACTTCGTTTGTGTATAACGGCAGTCACAAACACTTGAAGATTTGACAAAAGGTCTTAATTGTCTTTACACAGGTATTCGAAATACATGTATCTACCATTATCAATGTTATAAGTTACAAACTTCTTCATAAAGAAAAGCGAAATAGACAGAGCTGCCATGTTGGTTTTTCCATGGTACTAGAATTGTATTTGTCCATGGTACTGATAAATACATGGTACTGATATTGATATTGTGGTTGTCTATGCATATGAGACTGAAATTGCGGCTGTTGTTAATTCTCTTCATCCCACCCAGAAACGCAATGCATTCAGCGTCCTTTCATCATGACTGACATCTATAAACTCAATCACAGATTAGTCAGCGTGTCAACTTAAATCTACGATTAAGATAAGTTGAAACGAAAATGATATATTCTAATTTTCGAAATTTTCGTTTCCCTCAGCTGCAGAGGACACCTTACCCATGTTCGATTCTCTGAACCTCTCTTCTCCGCCGAACCGAATCCCCGACACCAGCCGTGATCCCTCTCCACATGGTCGCACCGGAGCCGATGACCTACCCTCTCGGCACCAAAGGGACGGCAGCCCGAAGGCACCCAGCACCATAGCCCCCTTCCAACCCATCGGACTCGAGCAACGCAAGAGTGGATCGTGCGAGAACATCAGTATCAGCGGGGTCAGCGTTGGTGAATCGTCGACTAGTCACTACGTCAACAAAATACACAAGTACGGCCAACGTTCTTTGTCAAAAATGTTTAACCTTCTCAAGATCTAGCTGAAGCTGTCCTTTGACATCGTATTTGCTGCGTCTTAAGGGTTAGGCCGTACGGGGAGTGTTAACGGCCTTAGTTTGTGTCTATTCAATTCTAGCGTAAGCTCTATTTGAGTAAGTCCTGTCATTTGGACGCATATAATTTTCTTTGTTGTCATTTTTTTAGAAGTGATCATTATTGCAAGTTTAAAGGAAATTTACTTCTCAAAATACTGTAATGGTTAGTAATCTTATTATAGCACTTTCTTGCAATATTACCTATTACTATACTGACACGTCGGACTTGTTTTTTCCTGTATCACCCAGATGGGACAGTGTTCCAGGCGTGGGTATGCCCCAGCCGTCCCCGCCTTCACCCCGCAGGCTGGGCGGGGACCAGAGTCCCTGGCACCACCGCAAGTTCGCACCGCCCTCCCCACCGCCCGTCATGGCACCTCTCAGCGGCGCTACGTCCCACGTAAGTGTTAGCGGTGTGTACTTGGTGTGGGGTGCTTTTCCTATAAATTCTCGTTTACATAGCTAGATAACGAACACCCGGACTTTCTTCTTTCGGTACATGAAAAGATCAATTCTTACAGCCCTTCCTTCATCGGATCAAGATTCAAGGAAATCTAATATCTTAAAATTAATCTACAAATTTCCTTATATTTTTACCAACCATCGATCTATAATATTTTTGCCATTTGCTTTGCTGTGTACAAATGTAGTATAATCAGACATGCATTACCCAAATTTTCATTTTTACTAGGATATAGTTGCAAGGATTTCTAAAATGTATGTCATTGTAGGTGTTGCTTTGCTCGAATATAAAGTTCAGTCTTTCATATAATATTCCCCAGTTGGCTATAATTATACTCCAACAGACTAGCCCCATTCTAGGTGGCTCAAGGATTAAAGAAACAGAGATGGGCACCGCCCTATCCGCAATATGATGTGATAGCGACTTTAACACTTAACTTGTATGCTCCTCAGGGCCCGTATGATGGTAACTTCGCTACCGCGGTGGCGGTGTGTGACTACACGGCCACGCTGGATGGGTGCATCTCCTGTCGTAAGGGCGACCACGGGCAGCTGCTGGACGTCAACTCCCGGGGGTGGTGGTACGTGCGCATCGGCATGGTGGAGGGATGGGTCCCCGGGGACTACTGGGAGGTCGTGAAGGTAGACTATTGTTTGTTTTGTTTGTTTTTAAGATCTCCATTTGCGTTCAATTCTAACAAATTACTCGCTACTCTACCTGGTGTCCGCTTACACATTAGATATAGTAAATGCAATTGAATCAAATGTAAAGAACTAGAAACTATGCACTTGGTGGACAGAAAATGAAACAAAATCAAATGTTGTAGATATTGTACTAGCTTTCTGTTCCTGTGTTATAGTTTATTAACGTAGACAAAGTTTTCACTTTGGTCTGTCCTTGGTGCTGAAATAGCTGTGTTTTCCTAACTTTCCATTACAAATACGTGTATAAATAGGCTTTTCATATGACATCATTCGAGCCATGTTGGAGTACAGTGTACATCTGTTACACACGCCAATATACTGCTGCATTACTACTCCAACATGGCCGCCGGTGGATTCAAATCAGAATTATTATGACATGAACGAAAGCCTGTGTATGACTCTTGCAACATACATGGCGTTTTTAAAAACTTTTTTTAAAGTTGGTGAAGTCTACAGGGGTTCACAAAGTTGGTATGTGGCTTTGAACTGAGAAATAATGTAATTTTTCAACATTGATTTTATCATCATTTTTTCAGCATTCTCAGCCCCGAGTACCAGGTCACCGGGTTTCACCCATCTCTCACTCAGCCTTCAGGGGACCCCGGTACTTCGGCTTCGGTAAGGCACTTTTCATGTGCGTAACAAACATCACTTTTAGAGTAGGGTTTTCAAAGTAATTTTCAGCACAAGAAAAAGCTGGACTTACCTAAATTTTGAGCAGCACCAGTCTTTGACATGACGTCAGGAAATCCACCGCTTCTATGACGTCACTTTATGCAAACATGACACAAGCAGCGGGTCAAATGCTGCATATAGCTTATGGCATCCCCCGTCTCTACTCGGGCATGGTTGTAGGGACTCAGTGTATAGAGCAATTGGCACTTTTGTATAAACAATGACCATTTTCCGGTTCTCCTGTCTTTCATAGAATACTCATGCATGTGTCATTTCTTGACCACATTAGAAATTGTATTTATCGATACATATTGACGTTGACCACCGGTAACCAAAACAATAATCAATTCATGCATTTTCCATGAAAAAGATAGAAAATTGTTTTAGAAATTGTCTAGCCCTTGGAGCTTATTCTACTGCCTATCCATGCTCATTCCACAAAACATCAAAATCTTTTTCCTTAGGCTCAAATCAAAACCAATGACTCGAGCTTATCTTGGGATGGAGGAACGACGAAACCAATGTGTTCTACGCTCGTAAACCCCAAGCTCAAACTAGGCATTATTTATAAAGCCTTATGTGAACTGTTGATTGAATCAATAATGCATGTTTGCAGAGACGGAACCTTGGTACCATGGTCGGCTGAGCCGGCATGAAGCGGAGAGTAGACTGCTTCGGTACGCCCGGTCCAGGGACTTCTTAGTGCGGCAGAGCACACATAGGGTAAGCCCAACTCTTATTTCAGCACATGGAGTTACTATCCAATCAGATGAATGAACCCGACTGGTTTTCGATGTGTTGTAGGCGTTTTTGTCGGGCTTTCTATTTTGTCACGTTTGTTACCATGCCATACGACCAACCAGAGCCATTACTCTGCTTGGAGATTACATGTAGTTATATCTTGGCTAAATGCATTTAATCTTATTACTGACAAACGATGAAAAACAGGTGCATGACAAAGAAATGTTTTCAGCGTAAACCGTTGTGAAATACAAGGAATTATATGTTAACATTCTTGGTAGCAATCGCACATAAATGATGCTATGTGTCCAAGAGTACCTTGTACTACTCTGAATAGATCATTTGTATGATTTTCACTGTTTCCAGAAAAAGAAAGAAATATAAGTTTCAAGTAGTGCATGGACTCTAATAGGGAAAAATAAAGTAGGAAACTTTCAAGATCTTACACGAGTCATCAACGTCAAATGGGAGGGGGAAGGGACCGGTGCTGGGGTCGGAATAACCCCCTAAACAAAGACTCTCCCTTCCTTCACTCGGCACAGGTCGGAGACTTTGTCCTTTCCGTGCTTTTCTGTGACAAAATCCATCATTTCACCATAGAGACCACGGCCGACGGACGCTTCTTCATCGGAAAGCACTACTTCAAAGAGATGGTCAGCATCGTCTGCTACTACCAGCACAACACCCTCTTCTTCTCCGAGGACAAGGACCCCATATCGTTGGGACAGCCGCTCATCATTCCCTGCAGGGATTTCTGACTTTTCCCTCAGCAACTCGGATGAAACAGACACTGACTGGGACTGCTCCGATTGTTGAGTAATCAGGTTACTTAATCGGAGGTCAAAGGTAAAGATCATTTCCAAAGCCTGGTTATACCCCTGTTATATGACCATTGTGTCAGCCTATCCTACAACCAACTGCCAATGTTTTTTGTTAACCATGCATATATAATGTATTTTTGTAATGTTCTGATGCACAGAAGCAGATTCTTCTTTGTAATTGTAAATGTAGAAGTGTTAATGCAAGAGATTGAGCATGTGTCATTAATAGCAGTGAACAAAGACATTGTTATGTACTAGTAAGGTAAGAGGTGAATAAACTATGTGCCACGACATAGTAATATGTGGAATAAGATATCAGCATTGTATTAGTTTAGTGCAAGTCTTACTTTACTTTTGTGGCTTTTAAGTAGCAAGGTGTCATAAAAGATGTAAAGTGTTTTGAGACCATAATGAAACTCTATGGAGATTCTTTGCACAAATTTCAGCCGCAATAATACAATTGCTAAATTCTGGGACTTGTCAGATGGTACATATGCATTCATAATTAATATACAAAGTGATTTCTATCTGCCAGTTTTAACAACAAAAACACATGGGGGTTGTTAAGTTTATGAAAGCACAAATTAAAAGTGGATAAGGACAAAATGCATATATCATGAATATGTACATGTAGCAGCTATGATAATTTTCAAAGTTAACGTGTGGTGAGATGAAATATGGTCAATATCTATACACCAGAGAATATAGAAGTTTGTACCTGCTTATATAGCAAAATAAAGATTGATGGATTACAGAAATGTGTAAAGCATTTTATTTATGGAAAGTTCCACAACTAAAAATGAATAGCCATTTAAACTTGTTATGGATAACATTTTATCATGTATATCAAAATTACTAAATTTTAATGTAAGACTGAAATCTTCAAATACCAAATTCAATATTGCGGTATTTCTAAACAGTAGAGGTCATTGATAATATTCATTAATGACCATAATAAGTCAATATTAAAGGTGTATTTAATATCATAGTATGAGCAATTAACTTCTGAAATGTGATAGGAACATAATTGGAGTACACTTTTGAAACATTCAATTAGTTTTGCACACATCATAATTAAGAGTATAATATCTGAACATGAAGTTTCTGAAAGTAACAAATACTGGCGACCATTACATAAGTAAGCCCATATGGTAATAACATATGAAGATACAAAGGAAGATACATTGTACAGTAACAGTGACATGGAATTAGTATATCATAAAGCACCAAAGGCACTTCTATTTTGTTCTATTGGTCACATTCATTATCATCTATTTTGTATCTTCAGGTAGTCGTATTCTAAAGCAAGGCCTCAGAAGTCACTATCAACAACACTTGACAGATGCATACTATTGTGACCCCAGTGGGGTCCAGACCAGACTACCATAAATCCTTAAATATTTTCAGTGATTTTCACAGTATCATGTGCTGTCTTGCACTGCATTACTATGGTTGTTTCAAAAGCAAACGTACAACACAGTCTCTTTTCCCCTCCTATCTTGAAATTAACTGTCTGCAAACTTAAATAAATCTATTATAGTATCTAGAGCCTCAGGATCTAAAGTTGTCAATATCGCCAAGGCTTGTAAAGAAATGTTTAAACATTTTCTGTTACAACATGCTTAGCGATGTCTTTTAAAAAGAATAATGCATAGTATTCAGTAACAGAATCATCCATTTTGCATTAAGGCAAGTCTTTCATAGCCTACATGTACCTGGGTCGTGTATAAAGCACCTTTAAAACTAAGTTTGGTCCACAGAACGAGTTGAGAATCAGGAACGTAGAACATTGTACCTCCTCAGGGTCATGCGCACTGAACCAAGCTCCTTCACAACTTTGTCTAACCTGTCTTCTAGGGCCTCCTGTTAAAACATTACAAAAACATTTGTTAACTAAATACATGAGGTTTCAAATCAGGAAAATTATTCTAAAAGCTGTTGATTTCAGCATAGTTGATCCAGGTTACCCCTCCTATACTATACTGTTTAGCAATAGAAATATACAATCCTGTAATATAACATATATACTACAGTTTTCAGTGCCTTTTTTTCAGATTGATCAAATGTACTTTCTCAACTCTAGGTTTAGTTTAATAATATGATCATGTAAAGAAAACTTTAAATTCACATAAAGCAAGAAAAAGGACGCTAGTGCCATGGCACAACTACAAAGAAATTACCAAGAAAATTATAGTTAACTAGAAAGGCAACATTTGCGAGCAAATACAGCATGTTTAGCCATACTCCTCGCCATGCAAAAAATGGACTCTCCCAAAATAACAATGGACCATTCTAAAATACTTGCACTAAAAAAATGAATCACCCCAGTCCAAAATTGAGTCTTCCAGTAGCACCTCAACACAATATGGACCAGTCCACAACCATATCCACTAATTGATTAACAAATACACTTCTGCTAAAAAATGGACTTTTTCATAATCATTCCAGCTCAAAATTGAAAGAAATAATTAAATAATCCTCCCCTTGCAAGAATGGGATATTCCGTGCCATTTCCATGTAAACCAGTCGAAAAATATCCGCTGAAAATTACACTCTTGCGCATAATCAACCCAGTTCAAAATTGAATTAAAAAAGATCAACCCCAGGGAAGAATGAAGTTTTCCATAACATATGAAGATTTGACAGGAGACGAAGGAAATGACCAAAAACAACATATTTGAGTCAATTCAAAGTCACCGAGAGGGTTTTAATATAATATTTGTAATATGTTTGAACTATTTTGATTTGCATTACTAACGGGACGAAAATGATAGAAAAAAATCACCCCGTCCCGGCGTCCGTCCCAAAAAC
Source organism: Branchiostoma lanceolatum (assembly GCF_035083965.1). NCBI lineage: Eukaryota > Metazoa > Chordata > Leptocardii > Amphioxiformes > Branchiostomatidae > Branchiostoma > Branchiostoma lanceolatum. The sequence goes on along the minus strand of NC_089722.1, from coordinate 27,070,200 downwards.
ATGAACGACATGAAAATATATTTTCTTACAGATTCAATCACGAAAATCAACAGCATGGGATTCCAAATTTTCGCAACGGCCGACCATTTATCATGGTTGAACTTCCTTCCAAGGCGTGCGATAGATAAACATTCCCGGCACATAATAGTCACTAGTACCAGACTAACGCAAGCTCATGATGATAATAGGGAGAAAGTTTGTCAGTGAAGTTTGGCCACCAGAGGGTACATTCATTTAACGTTACAAGCTAGCGCAAAGGGGCGAATCATTGACCTTACCGGGGACTGACTCTACTGGCCTAATCATTCCTTTTTTGCCGAATTCTACGATCAATACGCCCGTACGTAGGACATGTAGGAAGGCCTGGTGGTGGACGCTACGTCGCGCCAGTCTGAGGAGAAACGATCTCCCGTGTTGTGTTGAAGAATTTGGAGTTTGAAAATATCTGGAATAACTAATGCTAGAATAAACATTCACAAAATCATTGATTTAACTTGTTTTCTGTTATAAAATTTCCTAAACTGCAATTTAACCACTGAGTTTAAGGGAACATGGTGTTTTCCCGATAATCACGTTAAATGTTTATGTCCGGTCTTTCCTCCTTGTAAGCAAACTTCAAGCTTGGCCAGGTGCAAGGCACTCGGGGTCAATGACCTGTAGGTCATATGTAGTATTGAAAGTGACAGAAGTGGCAAATATTGTCAAGAAAGCCCAAAATAAATCGTTTTGAATATATGTATGCCAAAAATGGGAATGTAGTCCTTTTAATATTTGTTCAAGCCACATATACAGCAAATTTCAGGTCATTCGGTTGAAATACCAGGGCGCAGGAGGCCAAGATATGCTAAAAATAGCCTAAAAACCTCAATAAAATCACTTTCAAGGTCAATATCAAAACAAGGAAAAGAACGCACATTGGTTTTTGCCTACATTACCTCTGTACCAAATTTCAGGTCATTTGGTCAAAAAATGACAGAGATGAATCGATTTGAAGATTTGACAGGAGAAGAAGAAGAAGAAGAAGAAGAAACATGAGAGAAAACAATATGTTTAGCCATACTTATGGCTAAACATAATAACAGAGATAAAAACCTATTGGTTACCTGATCCAGCTTTAACTGCCTGGTGAGTCTCGGTCCCGAGCTGGGGATACGACTTAAGGAGGACTCCAACTGGTCAGGACAGAAGTACAATGTATACAGATAAACATTCATGATCCAAGTAAGACAGTACTAAATATCAAGTTCATGTAATCATTTATAATCATACGAATTGAATATAGCTTGTCCAAAAGGTGACCACAAATCAGAAAAACTGGTTTCCATTCTATGTTTTGCTTAAAGATTTATATCATTTGTGGTGACATTACAAATTGTGTATTAATCAATACGCTTCAGTGTAGCAGCAAGTGTTGCTTCTGGTTGCATCTTATGTATGTGTTTTAATCTTCAACGTCCCCTTGCTAGTTGTAAACTTAGGCTACAGCTTGGAGTGTTTGATTGCTGCCATTTGTTACACTTTGGTTACCTGTCTCTTTTCCTCGTTTAGTGAGTCAAATCTCCTCTCCACGTCCCGAACCTTGGCCATTCTCTCCCTCATGGCGTCCTCGGTGTCATAAGGTGGTCTCACTGGAGATGGCCCTGTTTGGATACAGGAAGTTACCTTAGAGAACTGAAGGGACTGTTGAATGATTTTTGTCATGGTTCAAAAGATGGCCAGGGGTTTATCTGTTGTACAGCCGGTATAACCACCCTTTGAGTAACACACCAGCTTTGCAGGCACGCGGTGCGACAGCAGCTGGTTACATTACACTGAACGACCTTTAAATGTCACATCTAACCTTTCACATGTAGTTGCAAGCATTGTTTAAAGCTATCTGGTGAGGATGCCCCTGCTGGACTCGGTGGCAACGAGTTTCACTCTATGTACTATACCCCACAGCACTATAGTATAGGTCATGTCTGTTGAGGAGAATTGCTATCAGAAATGTTAAGAGTGGGATGGAGTCTGTCCATCAATTCACTTCTTTGCTGATGAATATGTTTTCTTACTTTTGGGTGTCTTCTTATCAGCTGCTAGTGTGGTACGTTTGTCCTCCCACTGTGGACGCGACGTGACGGAACCGGATTTCACCGCTTCCACGGCTGACGACACGCGAGGGTCCACTGACATGCCTGTAGTAGTAAATTTCTCACAAATCATAATCTCATTACATAATGTTTCATTCCTACAGTACTCTGTATTACTAATTTGTTCAAATCAAACTGCTGGAATGATCAACCAAGAACACTGTATTTAACACTGTGTCATGCCTTTGGACCAAGGAGTTGGGAGTTTGAATCCCAGCTGTTGTCACTCATCTAACATGCATGCTACTGGAATGGGTTGCAGACTCTTGATTCTCACAGTGTCATGTAATTTCAATGCCACAAACTTGATTTTATTTCATTACAATTGCAACAGTACAATACAAGTGGGACACAGGCAGCTATTGCTGGTGTCGTGACCCACACATAATATATCAACTTGAAATACCTTGTGTGGCTGGTGGAGTGAAGTGGAGATTTCTCCGTAGTGATGCTCCATTGTCCCTGGTGGGAACTTCTACATCAGATCTGGCTTCTCTTTCGTTCTCCTTGTCCATAGAATGGAACTTGGGAGACAGACTTTTCTTTGGGCTCCTGTTCTGCTGAAATACATGTAAACATGCAGTAATGATTCATTTCCAGGTAGTAGTATGAATTCTTCTATTATCAATGGTGTGGAAATATGACTGTGTAGTGGTACACTGTACCTGTACCTGTAAAATTGTTCCTGTACTGGGAAAAACCTGTTCCCGTACCTGAACAAACCAAACACCCTTTTCTAGACTAAATCAAGTGCTTGAAAATTAGTAAAAACAATTGCTTTGAAAGTTTGAGTTTCAGATTGAAATGTTGAACATGTTGCATGTTGTGGTGGATGGGAGAATGTTGACAACAACCAAATCTATAATTAGATATATAATAGAGTACATGGATCCAACCAAGTTGTTGCCTCCATAGAAAACAATCTCATGGCAGTTACGTAGAATGTGAAAAAAATTGTTCATATCTACTGTAGTAGCAGTGAATGATAATACATTACCTTTCCAGTGAATCTGTCTGTGACTCTAGTCTGTCCAGTTTTGGGTGGGGTCTGTGTTTGTTGGTTCTTCTTAGGAGTTCCTGGCCGAGCTCGCTTTGGTGAGTACCTCGCAATCGGTTCTCTATGTTTTGAATACAACATGAGAACATTCGTCAGCCATTTCAAAAAACAAACAAATCCCAAATAGACCATGATTTCTATTTCAATGCAATAGATGTTTTTGACTTGAATGAGAAACTATGCCATTGTTATTCAAGATAGAACATGGTTAGTACTGTGCGAGAAATTGGAAAATTCATCAAAGCTTGAAATGATAAGAATAATACAGAAAATATGTACAATGAAAAAAGTCACTAGGGGGCCCAAAGAAGCACAACATGAGATACCAAAAAAGCAAATTTTGCTGCAATACCATAAAAGCAGCTAGGAGTAGGAGGCCCACAATCAGATGTGCCATACACCTACCCACATACCATATTTGATAACAATCCATCAATATATTTCTATTCTGTTATGCTGTTTAACCACAAAAACAACCACAAACAAATCAAGGGTAATGGTAACAAAAAACAAACACAAGAAAATCAGGAAAAGGTGCCCTCAACCTATATGTTCTTCTCTCATCCTCTGAGTCCACTGTTTCACTGGATGTCTCATCGCTGCCGTACCGTTTGGGAGATTTCTGTGGTGCGGTGTCGTGTTTCCTCCTGTCCAGCTCTATTGCAGCTTGGATCATTGGAGATAGGGGGCGCTCTGCTTCCGCCTGAATAAAAAAAATCCAGAGAGATAACAGTCTATTCATTCAACTTTGTAGTACGTAAAATGGTGCAGTGAGATTTAAGAGGTCGTATTGAAAGACAAAACAAGATGTTTGCAGTGTGATCAGTTTGCAGCGAAAGTTGACCACAAAAACCATGAACTTAAAAACAGTGAAAATTCTTAAAAGAGTTGTTGTTAAAAGGCCAGCACTGAAAGTGTCCCAACTTTTAACACTTCATCCTTAAGACTTACCATTTCCGAAATCTCACAGAGGTCTGAAGCAGTTTACAAAATAAACTACATTTATACAAAATTTAAGAATGTTCTCCTTGACATTGCACTGGATTTTTTATAGTTTAAAAGAACAGAATGATATAAGGATAATAGGGCTGATTGATTGAATGATTGATTGATTATTAACTTGGAGAAAAGTCAGTGACATACCTCCTGTGAAGTCCCAGGCGGTGCGGTGTGGATGTAGGAGGGACTACGGTCCAAGGGCTCCCCTGTGAACACGTTGTGCTGCGTGCTCGGCGCCAACCACCTGCGGCGCGCGGTGGGGGAGGAGAAACGCCCTCCTGAGTGACTCAGGGTCTGCTGTATTTCCGCAAGTCTGCCGAAGAAAAGACTTTGAGATCGCAAAACTTAAAAAAATTGACTTAAGAGTCTTCCCGAGTTAAGATCTCAAAATCCATTCAAAATTTATCTTAGATAATCACCTTGTTCAGGAAACAAGTTTCAGCTATTTCACTGTGCTGGACTGCACAGATATTGCTTAACCCATCTAATGCTCTAAGTAAGTGGTCTCACATTAGTTAAATGCAGGCCTGCATGCATGAATGCCAACCACTGCCCATCAAACATAGATCTTAAAGGAATAATAATTAAAATTGATGGATCCAAATCTGTATTAAGATTCCTTCTTGGAGGTAAAAATCAAGTTATTTAGTTGTTGGTACATTTCTATATTGTCCCCTTAAAACAAAGGATGTGTCAGCAAGTCTAGATCAGGTTACAGTGTGTATAATTCAGGTGCGAACTCACGTGATTGTTGGAGAAAGACCCTTCTCCCTCATCAGGTTGTTCTCATGTTCCATTTGCTTCAGCTGAACCTCCAGCTTTCCTATCGCCCTGGGATGGAAACATAATGTCATCATCACTACAGTCAGCAATCTTGCTTCTAAACCACAACGTCATGGTTCAAATCACATAATAGTAATGGTTCTAAACAAAAAGCAATTGACATGATACCATAAAAAAAATATATTCTGCTGCTACTGCCAACAAGAATACAAAATTGCCCTTTGGATGGGAAGGTTAAAAACTAAACTGATCATGAGGTGTCTGCTTACCTCTTCATTTCTACAACCTCTGACCTGGCATCAAAGAGCTTGTCTTCTGCCTCCTTCAAAGCAGCCTGTGGGTATATTAAGGAATAAAACAAACAATTAGAACTGTGTTCTAGTGCACTTCTCAACACTTCTTGTTTGTGCCGTGATTTAGTCTAAATAATGTGTTGGAATTAGTTTGGTATCACTTAAGTCCTGCCTGAAAAAAGTATTGGAACCAATAAAATTCCAGTCATGGTAGCATGAAAATCAGCATGATATATCATAAAAAGTCTAATTTTATTCTTTTGCTAATAACACTGTCCATGGCTCTATGTTTCCCTCACCTTGGTGCTCTGGTGCTCTCTGCCCAAGGCTCCATATTCTTCTACAACCTGTATTCAAGGAAGCAGAAGTCATGGCAAATTAGACAGGACACATTTGAAAAAACCTCCTCCTCACCAAAATCAACTTCGAAACGAAAAACAATTTTGCAATGATTGTTGTAAACAACACATGCTGTGAGAGCAAGCAGAGTGTTAAAACATGAGATGTAATAGCAATTGAATCTGTGACATCGTTTCAAGAAAAAGTCCTGTAATGCATATAGAAAATGAATCTGTGGTCAGAAATTTTAATAACAGCAGGTTATATACCCAAGATTTAGTACCTCGATGAAGGTTAGACATCCAGCTAATAAGATGTTCAATACAAAAGTTACTGCAACTGGATATTTAAGTTTTGTGAACAGTCAGATGTTTCAAATAGCAAATGCAATCTTTCACTATCGATCAGTCACTGATGTAAGACAGTGGATGCTCATAATCTGACACATCTGACCGTTGGCTAAGCTTATCCAGTTGCTTCAGTAACTTTTGTATTGTGTTAGATTTAGTACCTTTCAGCAACATTTGATTGGTTGCCACCCACCCTACATTCCATCAAAAAATTAAAAGCCATGCACTAGCAATGCATTTTTTAATCCCATTAGTTACATTTTTATCAGCAGGTGGATTATTATCATAATTACTGGCTTGCTGTTAGAGTATAGCTTATATATGCTTCTGCCACCTTCTACTTAATCTTTCCAAGTTTCGTTACCTTCTTCATTAGGTTTTGCTCAATCTCAATTGCAGATGCTCTCATAGCATCAGCCTGAAACAAGTGTGACCAAGGATATACATAACCATGAAAGTTTTCTCAATTACTAACATTCAAATCACTAAATTTTATTGGTACCTGGACAATACATTCAGGTAGTTCAGTATGTTTTCTGGTATGTTATTTACCTGTACAAATCTAGTACTGACAAGAATTTATGAATCTAGCTGAATTATGTAATTTGTGCTTTCAAAATCAGAAGACTTTTTTTAAATATGATTATTTTACTCCTTCCTTAGTCTTTTCCCTCTCAGAATTTCAAAGGTTGCATTACCGTAGATTCATCTAAATTTGCACCGCTTAAATTTTACATCACAGTGAAAATTAAGAAGTTGCAGTATCTTTCAGTTCATCACAGTTGAAAATACCATAGTAACACAACAGCAGAGTATTGTGTTTAGTTTAATAAAAACGATTATGTTAAAACTTAACAACACAGCAAAAAAAATCAAGATTGACAGTTATGAGTACCTTGAGTGTTTCTTGCATCTCCCTCTCCAGCTGTCTGTTGCGTGTCTCCAGTTTGAGGACGGTGTCTGCGTCCATCGATGACTGTCTTCTCGTCTGCTCCAGGTTGTCCTGTAGGACCTCCACGGTACGCGTCGTGTTCTCGTAATGGTCCGACCACTCCGTCTGCAGCCAATGGGAAGAGCAGGATTTTAAAGTTGAGTCAACATGCCATCTACAAAATATATTTTATAACGTGTACCAAATTGCAATTGAGTTTTCTCAGTAGATGGTGAAAAAGGACTTTTCAGATGTAGAGCATATGTTACTAGTTATACCCGTCTTTCGCATATACATGTACATTGTACACAGAAATATGCACATGCACACACAAATGATTATGCACAAGCACATGCACATGCACACACACACACACACTCACTCACACACAAACACACACACACAAACTCACACACAAACACACACACACAAACTCACACAAAGGCACAGACACATGAAAACAAATTATATTTTGTCATGATAAAAGTTGGGACTTGAAAAGTTGAATAATGTTGAAACAGGCTGGTATAGATACCTTAGAATAATGTTCAAAAGTACAATGAAAAAAAAAAAGAAATTTACACAGAAATCACAAAATAATACACCGTGTGTTTTGCAGCAGTAATACCTATCATGAAAGTGCACATGAAGAAAAAATGTGACATGCAAAGAAAAAAATATTTTCAGCTTTTCTTTTGTTATATCATTACCAGTTTGGACTTCTGTTGGAAAATGCAACCTGTCTGATTGCATGTTGGTAGTGTAAAGTCTTCATGTCCTTCAGATATCTGTATGCGTAGCTTCAGCAGCAATAAGGACATTCAAACACTTGTTAGCATTAGCGAGGTGGGCAGACAAACAACACAAACAGATGATGTTATTTGCAATATAATTGGAACATTTTTTGTAGAGAAGAAAAAACATAGTTGTTTAACTTAACGTACAGAAACCAAACTTCTGACTTACCAACTTTCCCTGGAGACTATGAAGTTGGCTTTCCAAATTGTGGATACGGCTGAAATTGAAAAAGTCAATAAGCTTGAGACGTATCTTCAAAATTTTCCAGTGAAAAAGTTATGCAAATATGCAATTAACCAAGACTCCTTCTTGATTTCATAATTTTGATGTTGTGTACAGCAACATGGACAACTTGATAGTTAAACTGAATACAAGTTGGATCAAAATTTAGCAACATGTCTAGTGTTTCAATCTGTACTACCAGAATTCTTATAGTCTGAAAAAAAAGCATTGTGCCATGTCCCCTTCCTTAATTTTCTGTATCTGTCTGTATCTGTATCTTTGGGGTAACACACATTTTACATGTATATAGAGTAAAATACCAGTAAGAATTTACTTTCAATGGTTGAACTTAAAGAACTGTTCTTAATATTGCTATTGTGATAAATATAGTAGGAATCAGAAACTGTCATCAAATATGTCAAATAACTTGGCAGGCTATCAAAATTAAGGTAAGAACTTTCAGCACAAGTGTATCATGTGAGAATGGTGACTCACACATGTGACTGTTGTGCCTGTTCCTCAGCCTGTTGACACCTGGTTTTGAGCCTGTTGTTGGCCTGTAACAGCTCTGCGTACATTGGAGACGAGGTGACACTGTTCAGGCTCTGGAGCTGGGTCTGGGACTTCTCCAGTGACGACAGAGTCGACTCCAACTCACCAACATGTCTGTGACCAAAAATATGTGTCAGATTCTAACAGTTCTGGGTTTGAATCCCAAGGTCTTCATTTTGTCCCTTGGCACCTACATGTAACACAAACATGATCTTGATCTTCTTGATCTTGATTTGGTACTGGGCAACACCCCTCTTGTTGGGGTAAAGCGCCCAGGGGAGTGCGCTGCTCTTTTATTGTCCTATATATTCCTTACTTGACTATTTCGAAAATTAGTGTTTAATTAGCTTTAGTTCCTGTGTTTGAGGAGCCATAAACTCTCTAGGGCTATGAAACAACTTATCAAAAATGAGGAAGAAAAAAATATAGAGTATGTTTTTCTATTGTACCTGTTGGCATCTGCTAAGGCCTTTTCCAACTCTGCAACTTTCTGTCTCAGTTGCTCATTTTTACTAATCATGTTTTCCACTGGAATGGAGTTTTGTGGGGAGGGGAGTGAGCGCTGTTTGGACTCCATGGACTGTACTGTGTCCTCTAGGTCCTGTATTCGACTGGGAAGGGCAAAATACAATGTACATTTGTTCAACCAAAGAGTTAGCAAGACAATGCTGAGCAAGAACAGATAATACTACAGTCTACTGAGGTAGCTATAGCACTGTGTGTACATTGTATGAGTTCATTACTCTCTTCTATGAGATATTGGTGCTAAATGCTAAGCACATAGAAATTAAAGGTGCTGTTTTAAAGGAACTGCATTAGCACATGTAATAATGTTGGTCGTGGGAACTTATAATGCTTTCAAACCACTAGCTACTGTTTACATATATTTATATGAATCAAGGCTATATTCACTGACAAATGCAATTGAAAAATCCCGGCTCACCCATTGGCTGACTGCAGGGTCTCCTCCAGGTGTTCACACCTGTCCCTCAGCCTCCTGTTCCCGTCCTCCAGTCTCTTGTACGGAGACGGGTTATTCGCTCGCTCCAGCTGGCTGCGCAGCTCCGTGATCTCCTCCTCGTAGTACGCCCGTAGGTCTGCCATGTGGCGGGCGTGCTTCTCGCGCAGGTTAACACGAATACTGAGAAACAAAAAGATTTCTTAGTACAGGTAGTTGTAATCTTAAATGAATTAACCCAAAAAATATCAACCATATACTATAGCTGACATACTGTTCTATGTCAGCATTTCAAAATAGTATTCAGATGACTTCAAGTCATTGATACATGTAGTTATTTTTGCGGTAATAAATTGTACATGCATTTCATTGTAGGACCTTTATTGTGCTATAATAAAGTATTGATTGTATACTTATATATAGGCTATTCTAATTTAATTATCAATTTACACATGATTATGAGTGACCTTTTTTAAAAAATTTGATATCAATTACAGTCAAACCTGTCTATGGTGACCACACAAGGGACTTGAAGACAATGGTCACAGTAACTGCTTACTAGTAATGCTTGCTTATTGGCTAGTGCAGGTGGTCCTAATGCAGATATGGTCACTTGTACAGGTTTTGACTAGGTGTATATGGATATCTACATACAGCTATTAGTCAAACCTCAAATTGAAAGTACAGAGATCTAGAATACCAAAAGAGGTACTCCAAGATGAGAGAAATCTGCTCAGGAGAGGGAGCTGTTCTGAGAGAGCACAAGTGAGAAAGACAGGAAAAGAGCAAAGTTTGAGATGAAAGCATGGCAGAATTTAGTATCTGATACATGTAGTAACATTTTTATGAACTTCACTGCGTGCTGACATGATAATGAATGAATTCAGGGCTCAAAATAAATTTTTGGGGTTTCTGAAAAAAAAATGATATCAATTGCAATAGCCTGTATTCTTTTAGCTTTTCCTTCCCAAACTTGGCCTAAGTGTAAGTTGTGCATAATTTTTTTAGGCAATCTGCAAATTGCAGGTGTGTATTTCGAGCTCTGATGTGTATTGAAATTCATCATCATTCTGAAAATCAGTTCCTGTTTAAATACTGAATCGCATTATCCTTGTCCTTGTTGATAACAAGGACACAATCATGATAGTAAATTCGTCATATCTTTTTAGAATCATAATTTATATGACACATTTGAAAAGTAAGTGCGGGCTAGAGCTACTTTCTATACATAACGTTAACCAACATGAATATTTTACATTGTCTCAGGGGGAACATCAAAAACACCTGTGTTTCATAAAGCTAAGGCCAAGGCAAGGTCACATAACAGGAGCAGAGTCCATTGTTTCCATACAATGCACATGAACACGTAGGTATGTACAAAAGACCATGTTTGCGTAAAGGTCTATTACGCTATGTAGTCCCTAATACACTGTCAACAAAGGCATGGGAAAAGGTTTTAACCGTCAAAAATACTTACTCATTGTTTGCTTCACTGGTTAGCGGTTGGAAAGGTGGTACAAAAAGTTTAAAACAGTGAAAATTAACATAATTATTCTACATGATCTAGTTTTAAAAATGAGTGCACCAATTGTAAGGTATGAGTATACCCGATCTTAACTGGCTCTGTTTTCATGTTGTTTTTTGGTCTGAAGTATATTTTTCCAAAACTGAGTACCAACAAATCAAATTTTAAACTGGCGAGTGGTATGGCCTAACGAGGTTTTGTATATTCAAGACTATCATCATATAGTAACTAATTGAATGAATGCCCTCCTTAACTTTGATAACCCCTTTAAATCTTACATACACATTTCTTTATTAAATTACAAGACACTTACTTTGAAGCCACCACTGGATCCTCAAGAAGGGAGGGATCTTTGGCTGTTCCTGCGGGGTCAGAGGTCATGTCCACATCCCCCATGGTGGCTTTCATTCTCTCATGTCTGTCTCGAAGCTCAGTCTTTAATTTTGTACCTTCATGTCATAAGTGAAAAAATCTTGTCATAAACAAGAAACTTGTCTAAAAGATTTTTAAATCTTAAATTAATCACACTACATGCTCAAAAATTATCATTTCAACAAAATCTTATTGCATAACCCAGTGCTTTGCCTTAACATTCTATGATTACACTTAAAAGTAAGTTACACTAACTATATACACATATAGTATCACAGTAGTTTTTTTATGGACAACACTTTAGACATTGGTGAGTTCATGATAAAGTTGATATTCAAATGACAAAACCCCACCTGGAGTCATCTGTGCAACTTTCATTGCTTCAGGTGGCAGTTGACCCTGGGAAGGAGGTTGCCTTTGGTCTTGGACTTCAGTACCCTGGGAATGAGTCTGTACTAGTACACGTCCTTCAGGGGGTGGCTGGGATGGTACTACCCCTCTTGGGGGTGACAACTCTACCGACACCTCATTTAACGTCAGATCATCCGGCAGCTTCTGGTACAAATCGTTTTCGTCCATTTTCCAGTACGAGAACCCTGAACACACTGTAGTAGACGGACTAACGCTTTCGATTGGCCCCGCTGGCACAAACTCTTCCGTTATAGAACCGTTCTCTCCTATCTTTAGAATCTGTGCATCGTGTGCTGGGTACCGACTGGATGGCGTACTTGGATAAAAGTTGTTTACTGCTTCGACTTCCTCTTCGTTCCTCGTTTTTATAGAATCAGTTAGCGGTTTTGGATCGTCCCTTGATTTCTGTTGAACAGATTGTTGTCTCTTTGACCAAGTCGTTAAAGGTTTTGTGAGTTGAGGGTCCTTTAGGGGTTCTCGTAACGGCCACTGTGCCGCGATAACCTCACTCTGACCATGTAGCCCATTTGATTCACGTTCCCTTGCTTTGGGTGTGTTGGCAGTTGAAACGCTGGGAAAATCGTCGTCTTCATCAGTAGCATCAGTGACCTGCATCATGGGTACACTTTTCTTGTTGTATCCAATTGATTCTGGACTATCTTGTATCTTACTTGTCTGCCTTGAATAGTTTTCTAAGCTATCTGCAATATCTGTGGCACTACCACTAAGTCTAGCTTGGTTTTCTGCAATAGGCTTGAAAGGAGCTTGCTCTTCTTTTGCAGGGCTTCCACGGGAAGACCCTATCCCGGAGCTGTATTTCCCGCCGCTATCGCTCCGTCTATCCTGCCTCAACTGGTGGTGAAGCATTTCTCGTTCAATCTGAACTTGAATGTGTCGGATCTGACGCTGATGAGCCTCTTGCTGAGCCAGCATGTGTTCCTGGTGGCGTAGCTCCATTTCTTGGAATAGCTGCAGCCACCGCTCTTCCAGCATCCTCCTTCTCCCCTCCCCTTCGTATTCACTCATTTTGTCTACGTAAACGCTCATGGTTTCCAGCGGCCAAGGAGTGACGGGAGACTGTCGATCGAAACTTAGCGGACTTGTCCTGGTGTCCCAAGGACTACTGGATAATTTTGGGCCTCTTGCTGCACCAACGTCTTCAGGAGGTGACCCTTGCCCTTCCGACTTCCCCAGCCCTCCCTCTTGTTGTAACGCTACATCCTCTTTAGGTTCACTTCCTGTCTGCGAGATTGTGTCACTGCTTGCCCTGCTCGCCATTTCCACCAGTCCACTGTCTTCCTGTTGTGTTGTGTCTTGGTCGTCAGTACCAGTTGGTTCTGTCTGCAAACTTTCACCTTGCAATTGGCTTGTGTTGGTGCCGTTAAAACTCTTAAGTTCTTCAATCCCTGTATCCCCATTCTCTGTGCCAACGACATCACCAGCTGTATTTGCAGGCGTTTTTACCGAGGAGTCTTCTTCCTCTTTTGGTCCTTCAACCGTAACATCCAGTTGTGTTGTTGTGAGCGGATTTTGTGAGAGAAAGCCGCTGTCAGTAGTCAAATCGCCGTCGAATGGTGGCTTAGCATCTGTAGCAGCTGCCATGTCGTTATCTGGTCACAACAGGCGTGAAGAGAAATAATCGTTCCGCCTTGGGCGTTCCCTCAGGCGTGAATCAGACGACTTTTTCCCTCAGGACTTGGAGAGGGGGAGGGCTGCCTGTATCTATGGAAACACGACAGAAAACCACAAAATCAACACTCAGTATGGATCGATTCCTAACTATTAAGTCAACCATATAATCCTAATCAGTTGATAAGTGACAGAAAACAAAACAAACGATACAATAAAGTGTTAACTACCAGAGTTTACAACACAAATACACCACTGTTTTCACAGCGCCACCAAGGCGTGAATGTTTTCTCTTACAGCTCCGATGAAGTGCCACGAACGTCCGTAACCCATGCATTACGAAGCCTGCATCTTTCAGTAAAAACATCGGACCGTATGGAAGTCTAGAGCCCACCTGTGACCGAGTGAAAGCGTGAAGTTTTCAAGCACCATTTGCACAAGTCTCTCAGCAGGACCGCCGCCATTATATTTGCAAAAGAGCCCGGGGCGGGACGATTACATGTCTTGAAACTTAATCCGGCCACGTGATTGGTTGTTTGCTAAACCTCGTAGCCAATCAAACTTCTTAAAATTGGTCAGACTAGTTTATAATAGAAACGGGGGACCTTAAGAACGAATAAATCCAAAACCACAAGAAATATTCAATATTAGCTTTTATAATTTTCTAAGCAACATTTATAATTACTTTTTAAAGTATGGTAATTCATACACTTTTTTAAAAAATAGCTGATGATTAGGAATCGTAACTTACCTTGTGCACAAGGAACCTTCTTGAGTATTGGTCTTACCCATTCAACTCTGACCTGCAACATGGCTGAAAAGGGCTAGAAAAGGGTCATCCATCGATTTTTGACCAATTCGTGTGCAGTTTTCATTGTATTTGGACAACTTAGTCACTTTTCATCGATGGACGACTCTTAATCATGGCCTCTATAATCTTACTGGCCAAAAACCTGCACCTAACACCTCTGTTTTATACTGGTTTACAAAGACAACTGTCGTCGATAGCAGCTTGCCAGGTGCCGATGGTGGGACAACAACAACATCCACATATGCCAAGATGTTTACAACGATATTCCGTTCGCTGGACAAGCAGTAGGAAAGACACTAAGAAGAGTTTAGTTGACGTAGTTGAGTCAGAGTTGGAAGAGAGCTTTCAGCGTGGCTGGGGTCCAGGAGGCCAGGCAACCAACAAGACTAACAACTGTGTTCTGCTCAAGCACGTCCCGACTGGCATTGTAGTGAAGGTAAACTTTTGTTGAATGTTTATTTGTTTGGCTTTGGGCTGCTAAACACAAATAAAGACTTTGCGTGTCTCCGTCGGATAAACACGGCTCATTAACCAATCATTTCATTTTCTTTTTACATCAGCTTGTCTGTCTGGCATTCCATTGTGTGTGTTGTTGCCAGGGCTCGAAATAGTGGGTGCATGTGCACCCAGTGCACCCAAAATTGGAGCTGTGCACCTAATTTTTGACTGTGGGTGCACTGGTGCACCTATATATTTTTGTAGCCTACAGGGTTAAGGTACTATTGTACACTAGTATACAGAATATTCTTGAAATGTAAGTATAAAAGCAGCATGATAACTTTTTGCTGTACTTTATTCAATGTATTATTTGTTTGAAATTTTAAAGTTAGCTCTAGAATTACAGATTGAAGTTCTTAAGAAAGGCAGCAGCGTTAAACTTTGTAATTATGTTCTGAAGAACATTCAACTTTATTTTATCTGGTGCACCCAAAATTCTTTCTGTGCACCCAATTTTTTTAGTTGGGTGCACCAGTGCACCTATTCCCAAAGATGAATTTCGAGCCCTGGTTGTTGCAATTTCTAATGAAGAATAAAGAAAAAATTCTATATTTAGAAAGAATTGTCATAGTATGAGTGTTTTAATGCCGTACAATATACTTCAGAGAAGCAAACAGTGCATCTGTCATAACTTAATATTTACTTTTACGGCTTTTCAAAACTACGCTGTACTGTATTTGTTTTTCTCATGTCGCAGTGCCCAGTTTGCAATTTTCCTTTACGTCACGTATAGGCAATCGACCGTGCAAAATAAATCATGAGTCAGAAGAATGATTTTGATGGTGATCGAATGATACTATCATTCTTGCTAAATATAAGCAGAAAATGTAGTCTTCTAAGTCACAAGCACTTTAAAATGTTAAGAAATAATATATTTCCTCAACTTTTCTCACCTGTCACAGTGCCATCAAACCAGGTCCTTGGATGAAAACAGGAAAATAGCCAGACAGCACATGAGAGAGAAACTAGATCTACACGTCAAGGGGGAGGAGAGCGTGCTGGTCAGGGAGAAGAAAGAACTCGCCATCAAGAAAAGAGAGAAGCGAAAAAAGGCCAACAAGAACCTAGAGAAGAAAAAGGCCTTTAAACAGCTCCTGCAGGAATCTGATGATGATGTGTGAAAAAGAACTATTGGATATTGGAGTGATTAATAGCTGTGAACAATGTAACAATCCAGAAGTCAATGACATTAGAAGTAAGGCACATTACCGGGTATGTTCTCACCCTTCTCACCCTGACGCCTTTAGGCCAATGGCCTGTAAGTTGTAAGCCTCATGGTCAACTCTCTCCATACTGCTCTATCCTCAGTCATTTTTTTCACTACTTGGAAGTTTGGTTCTTCTCTTCTAGTAATCTCAACGATTTGGTCTATTACCGGGTATGTACAAGGCACAACTAAGTAGTGATTAGAATGTCTTTGAAGTCTTGCAGAATTCCAGCTCATATTGCAGAATAATGTTGCAGATATAATGTTGTGTGATAACAATTGTGGTCAGGTGGTAGAGATTATGTGCTGATCTAAGAGCTTGAATATCAGCCATACCAGACTTCTCCTGGTCTTTCTTAGATTCTTCATAGTAATTTATCTCAAGGAAAAGCACATCAAATTTTGATCAGTCATGCCATGTGGTATCTGTTTGCAAAAATAAATCAGTCACACAACACAAGCTAAGACACTGTTTGATACTACCTAGTTGTAAATACTCAGTAGGTATTGGCAATTGCATGTACTATTGTACTAGTACATGTATCTGTTCTGGGATAAATTGCAATTGCTTAGGATAAATTGCATATGCTTAGGAGTTATATATAGCTGATAAAACAGTTAAAGCAATATTAAGAGGAACGGAGATGATGTTGGTATCAACAAAATGTCAGACCCGTAGTATTTTGTTTCCAGATGTGTTAAGAAATTATGTACGTCCACCACGAAATTATGCTGACTTGTCTAGACGATTATAAGAGTATTCATCAGTTCTTAATCATGGGAATGACAGATTAAATGATGTTTGGTGTAAGCATGCGAAAATGAAAGAAGCAGCAAATTAATTGCTGTCTGCTTCATGTTGTTTGCAGAAAAATAAGAAATTGATCAAATAAAATTCTTTCTCTTTATATAAACTCACCAATGTCTTGTGTCATTGTAGTTACATATTATATAGTCCTGCACTAATATCTGCCTATATTTTTGCACAGCCAATTTCGAAGTCAAACGAATTTGGCTGTGAAAATTTAATTTTCCAGTTGAATTTTTCCTTCATAAGGCTTTTCATCCACAAGGAAATGGTATTTTTTTCTTCATAACCAGTTGGAAGGCCTGCTAAAAGCGTAATTTTGACCCCGTTCATACCAGGCTTCACCCAGGCACAGGATTGATCCTGATTTGCAAAACCTGATATGAACAGGGTCAAAGCAGCCCTTCTGCTCTGAATCTGGCTCCAAACCAATAAACCAAGAGGTGTTAAACTGGATCCATGGAATTCAGTGGATTTGGCGTCCTATCATCAGGCCAATGTGTGCAGGAAGGTTGTGCAGTCTCAAAAAATACCACTTACTTGGATTTTACCCTCCCCCTTTTCTCCAACCACTGTGAAGGGTTTGTACCACCACAATTAGCTTAGGTTAGGCCACGCCAATTTATTTTGTTGCTTCTCAGAATAGCCTGTCCTGTTTTTCCTATTTTGAAAAAAAAACATTGGGTATCTATTCCCATTCACAAATTTTAACTCCCAATTGTACTATCTGCCAATTTTACTATCTGTTCAGTTGTAAAACTCGATAGCCACCGAAATGAATTATAATGGCCTGCACATACTTAAAAAAGTGTGGTCACAAGTTATAATTTTTCATTTATTAAAACCATATTTCTCAATATCAATCCATATATAACATGGCAAAGGGTAATTTTGTTACTGAAATTGTAGTACCAGAAAGGGGTGCATTGCAAAAAGGGGTGCATTGCATAAAGGGGTTCATTGCATAAAATTAGCCATACAAAGCTGAAACTTGAATAATCCTCTTATACTTTATGTTATGTAAACCCTTATTTTCACCCCAGACTATTTGCCAATCTTTTTTTTTTTTCGCCCTGTCGCTCCAATTGTTTTCTGAAAAAATCCTAGAAGCAACAAATTAAATTGGTGTGGACTTATACAGGATTATCTGGGAAGACAACACTGGAGGAACAATCTAACTTGCACTCCTGACATCTTAGCTCATGATAGAATTCACTGGATTAAGGACAGTATGTACATGTAGGTGTCTAATACTTCCCTGAGCATGTACTAGTATGAGAGATTGTGAAATGCTTACTCCAAAGGACGTAGTGAGATTTTAGAAAAGCATCATGTATTCCCCCAAACAAAAGACACAAGCAAACAACAGCAGACACAATATTTGTACATGTAAATATGGTTTACTGATGTTTAAAAAATGTGCCAGCATGGTGTTCATGCTTCTTGTCTTTCAGGAGCTAACATTTAGGACTATTCTTTTACATCAACAACATTGTCGTTATGTAATACTACACAAATGTGCACACAGTAGTAAAGCTACACAGTACTTTACCAGCACTAACGGTGATTTGGGCAGATTGGGAAAAAAAGACAGCAAGCAAAACTGATTTTCTTGGTCCATGTGAGTTGGATACTAACATTTAGTAATGGCTGAATAGTGTTATAACAACACACTTATGTCTAATGTCTAATTGGCACAATGACTAATGGTTTACTGTCCTTGAATTTTACTAGATGTGGGTAACAAGTATTCTCAAATAAAAACTTGTGTCATTTCAAAAAAAGCTATCCAAATTCTTTAAGGACCTACTTTCCCAAATTCAGCAGAATTGCAAAAGTTGCTAACATACAAATATTTCCTTCATACAATGTATATAATAAGAGTCTGGGTCAGACTCAAGCAATTCACTAGTCAGACAAGGAACAAGGCGAAGAAGGTCTTTCACAGCTTTTTGCTTTACGACAACCTAGGAAGACATAAACTTATTGTTGAACTACCGTGCAGTTAAATTAAACACATGATTCTTGAAGTTAGATATTGTATGTAATAACCTAACAAACAGAACTTGCACCAATATACGTAAAAGTGACATTGGTACTTCCCTAAGCTGGCACTTGGAACATCTTAGTCCCTGATCTTTCCATTCAATATCACTAATTACAGTTCAAAACATGTATCAAAAGTATACAGTTGGTAAATAGTGACTGTTTGCATGGCAGATACTAATGCTAGTAAAGCACTAGCGAGTCCAGTTCAGTTCTGTTAACTCCGTCATGATCGTTGACTGCGCTCCATTTCCATGCGACACTCTCGTACCAACGCCCTTGCGTGAATAATCGCTGCGGGAGGAAGACGGGGAAAGAAAAATAAATAGGAGAAAATTTTCTTTGGCGGTTTTGTGTGTATTTTTTGGCTTTCTCTGATATCTTCTTTGGCACTGTTGTATCTCTTAGGATCTTGCACTGCGCTCAGTTTCCATGAGACACTCTCGGACCAGGGCCCGGGCATGGATAATACCTGTGCAGACAGAAAACACAACAGGAGTTGCCACCCTCGCCCGCTCAACAGGCACATGGCACACACCACACACGTTAGCTCTGAAAACAACTCAGGCCCAGAAAAGAATGGAGAGCTTGTCATGGGTACAGAAAGAAAAAAAAGAGCTATGGCATCCCTTCAGTCTAACCCTGCATAGAGCTAAGCCCAGATCTATTGCATGCTGGGAGAAGCAGAGCGTTATGGGTTGCTGGAGGGGGAAACAACATCATTACTATATCAAGTATGCCATGTATGCATACTGCGTCTGGTCTATCTGGTAATGATTTTGATTGCAACCTGCACTGCCCATAATGACCTGCACATTCCAGCATGCAATGGGATCCATGAAAAGTGCACCAATCTTGGCCCACAAATGCTTGTAGCATGCCTGTAGTAGAAAACATGTGGTGTTTGGTGCTTCCTTTTCATGCAGAGTAAGCAGGGTTAGACAAAGAAAATACAAGAGCCAGGATGATTCATTGACAGGTAGCTACAAACAAGGTAACTGCAATGTAGACTGTAAGGAAAAGTTATGTACAAAGATACAGCATACAAGTTACTTTCTCCAGTTAACTTTTGAAAAAGATTTCATACGTATGTTACATTTACAACAACACAGTAGTACTATTTCTATCAGTAGATGACACCATTTAAAAAGGGGAACTTTGATTGAACCCACCTCGCTTAAGTCTCTCTGTGGAACTTTTGCTCCCAGCGTAGGTGGGTCGTATGTCCTTCCCCAGGTCTTCTATAACAGCGAGGAGCTCAGCGTACTTGCTCTGAGGCACGGGACCCCCACGTCCCAGCAGATGGGCGCCGGGTATGAGTCCCCCCAAGGCGGGCAGGGACGAAGGGTTAATGTGTCCAGCGGGTGATGCCATGATTAACTGGTGTTGAGCGGGGAAGTAGGTGGTGGACGTTCCTGGAATTAAAAACAACAGGTTCGAATTCTCTACCTTCTTCTCACAATGAGAAAAATGGCTTTGTTTTGTTCCTTAGCCTGTCTTTTTTTACTGCACACAACTCAACATTATGTGAGAAGAGGATTCAAGCTAATGGAGTTTAATGTCCTCTTCAACTAAAAAGGACAATTATATAGCCAGGTGCTTTTAACAAGTTCAAGCTTGTCAAGTTGTGTTTGGACGTGTACAGGAACGGCATGCCGAGGAAAAACATGTGCACCTTGGAGGAAAATAAAAAGAGATGCATAGAATTATCTTGTCTTTTCATAAGCGTATGGTTAGCCGTGGTGACTTGAGCCGGCCACATTCACTCCTGCAATTAAACTTTTCTGCGGGCTAACTAGGATGTGGAACAACAAGTACAGTCCTTTCAGTTGATGTCCATTGGGATAGCGAAATATGACAGAAATAACGTGCAATTTAATACACACCATGTGGCTTTCATCTTCTGGAATACATCTATGATGTATCAGCATCAAAACCAACCATCTGATTGATTTAGATATTTACGCCTCCCCCCTCGGAACAATGAATTGGTCCCAATTAAATCAGTGAGAGGGCTTGGCGATCCCCTGCTATGCTGGTCTGTTTTCTAGTTAAATCCCTGAGGAATGCACTGGTGGGGATGGAATATCTGAGGTCCCTTGATCTTGATAATGTCTGCATTACCATTAGCATTAGTTACCTAGAAGAATCAGGCTTACTGAATACAAAATGTACTGTGTTTCATTCATACATTGTACATTTCACAGCCTGTGCAGAGATTTAATTAGTCAAATAATCTACTAGTGCTACTGGTACCAAGAATATTCTCGTCTGGAAATGGTTGCCATCCAAGAACTTCAGTCTCAGCAGAGAATATCAAAGAAGTGTATTAAGACTAGACTGGCCGTCATTTGCTTTAAGAGCAAATTCAGGATGTTTCGCCCATACTCCTCATGCAAGAAGTGGGCTGTCCCAAAAGAACTCCTGGGCAAATCCAAGTTTCTGCATAATTTATGCAAATGAGGTCCTCATGAGCATAAGTTATGTCCAGGTGCTTTCACCTTTCCTACATGTACCTACATGTTGTCACGGTAAGGGAAATAGAAGTTTATGCAGGAATTATGCAAATGAGGTCGTCATTAGCATAATTCATGGCCAGGTGTGATCACCTTTGCTAACGGTACGTACATGTCAAATATAACATCCGTACCATGTAACATAAGGTACATATAACTTTCTGTAATACCATTAGTATAGGTACCCTGACATCTGCTTGGTTTTACGTCCCAGAAAGGGGTGAGTGTAGGAGGGCTTATGTTACAGTATGACCTAGTTCTTGCTGGCCCCGACAGAAAATAACCAAAAATTGCATCAAAAAATTGCAAAATAAATCATTTTGAAGTAGTGAATGCCAAAAAAAATAATGGGGTCCTTTGGGTAAATATCCAATGCACAACTAAACCAAATTTCAGGTCCTCAGGTTTCAACACCACGGCACTGGAGGCCATAATGTGCGACTTTTGTCTGAAAATGACCAAAAAACCTCCATAAAATCATTTTAAAAACTTATATCAAAAAAATTTAAAAAGGGTCTAGGGGTATACACATACTCTACCTGCATACCAAATTTCAGCTTATTTGGTCGACGGACGACCGAGAAGAAGCGATTTGAAGATTTGACAGGAGAAGAAGAAACCTGACAAAAACAATATGTTTCGTTGGCGAAACATAAATATAGCATGAAAGTCAGCTCATGTTGACAATCAACATGTTTATCGTTTATTTGAAACTTGTTGGCTTTTTATACATTACTAAGTTTTATATTGAATATTAGAATAATGTACTACAGTACTGTAGTAGTAATACTGAGCTGACAAGCTTATGAAGTCATTGCAGTGTGGGTGCACTCATAATGTTGTCATTAATACTGTACATTGTACAACTACAAGTCAAGTCATGTCATTGACATACAGATGCATTTGCACATCTGGGTCTCATAACTCCTAGCTTGCTAAAAGGCATAGGAACACTCGACTTTGAAGTGGAACAGTGGCTTCCTCGATGCAAGTTGAGCTTCACAACTAGAAGCACCAAAGACACAAGCTTGACATCCTGAGGGCCAAAACATAAAGATACAGCAGCTCCCTGATACCCTATCTGACTCATTTAAAACAGTAGGTACATACAGTGCCTTTGCCCCATTCTACAAATGAAACTGGGATGTCTTATACTGGATAATCCTAGACATTTTTAGAAAAATTAATGAATGCCATATGTATACCTACAAGCTGTTAAATCTTGCACATGCATCAAGCTTAAAAAAACCTATTCATTGTAATTTGTACGTTGATTTTTAAAAATTCAATTCTAAGTCAATTGAAGCCTAAGACTGTGACAAATCAATAAAGTCCACTTGTATCTTGTAAGTTGTGTCTTAAAAACATTTGTACATTGATTTTTTAATTCAATTCTAATTCAACTTACAAGGCTGACAACCTAATAAAGTCCACTTGCATCTTGAAAGTTGCAGCTTAAAAACAAATCATTTTTATTTGTACATATTTGATTTAAAAAAAATTCACTTCTAACTTAACTTTAAGACTGCGACAAACCAATAAAGTCAACTTGTATCTTGTAAGTTGTATCTGGTATCAAAGTTTCGAAGAAGGTTGCTAATGAACCCGCTGACGTCCTGTGAAAAGTCGGGACTGCCGCCAGTAGACGTGGCCGGAGGGGCGGAGCTAGGTCTCGGCGGAACTTGAACTTGAGACTGAGGAACGGAACACTGAAAGCCCACATGATCAGTCTGCTGCTGTGGCCTCTCTTGATTCGCAGACCCCCAGACAGCAGTCGGGTTTGGAACCTGTGACGGCCATTCCCCTGCTGCGTCGTTCTCTGCTATCGAACGGAAGAGGATGTCCGTGATCTCCTTCTGGCTCCGCCTCCACACGCCGTGGTCCAAGCCGACTAGGGTGGCGCGTACCCACTCGCAGAACGCCAGCCTCTCCTGGTCACCCGGAGGTTGAAGACGGTTGATGAGATGATGCTGCATTGTCATGATGTGGTTGGTGAGGTCCCCTAGGGTGCTGGCAACACCATTATCCTGCTCGCCAGGCCTTTTTAGTTCTGGAATTCTAGGGACTGGAGACATGGACGTAGTGCTAACCGGTGTCTCAGCAGTGCCAGAAGTAGCTTCAGACTTAACGGTGATTACAGGGTGAAGTGGACCATGGCTAGCTGTTGGGGCAGGTCTCTGAGTAACCTGAAATGATATAATTTCATAAGTGAACAGGTCGTTAGTCTCTGAGTCTGACTAAATTGCACGTCTAGCTGTACTCCCACTGGTCAGGTCCATCATGACAGGTTCTGGTCAGAGATAGCTTCTGTTACACAGACTAAAGTAATTCTTTATTTGTTAACTGTAACTTAATTCTAGCTACTTAAGCAGTCACTAGTCAACCAATAAATTCACTGTCTCAAGTATTTGAGGCAGTGATGTTTGTTCCTACCATCAAAATTAAATTCCATGAACTACTAGTACTCCCTTTCTCCCCAATTGCTAACTTTACCACAATACTTACAGTATTCAACTTAAGTCAATAAGTAAATAAAAACATCAAAATGACAATGATAGGGTATAACTGGAAAGGAAACATGTATCAGCAAGATGACAATACTCACACTCTTCATTGGCCGCCTGTGCACAGCTTCAATGTGCTTTCTGAGAAAGATAAAGTTCTCTATGACCCACGTGTCCCTCTCTGTTAGTTCTTCATTGGGTTTGCTGGACTTCCTCAGTAGCCTGGCCATCCTCGTTCTCATGCTCCTATACCATGTCTTCAGATGCTCCACACTTTTCCCCATGTCTGATGCCTTCTCTCGCCACAGAGTCTCCTTCCTTTGGACGTTCTTATACTCCATCATCCGCCGGTTGTAAAACTCTGGGTGCTTTCTTAGCCACTCCAACATGATCTCCTCTTCTGGTTCGGAGAGCGTGGCGACGGTCTTGTCCTTCCTCTTCTTCTTGGGTTGGCCACTGGCGTCTGAGACCTCCGAGTCACTGGATTCTAGAGCAGCGTAATATGGAGCAGGAGCAGCTGCCTTTCTTTGGTTCCACTTCTTTGGAGGCATGGAATACATTCTTCTTCTTCAGCCTAATCATCCACAGGTCTTAAAATAGAGGGTTCGCAGCCGTTTTTGTATTGCCCACTGTTATGCTTCAGGCGGCACGAGCAGTCTGTTTCATCAGATTCTTGCGCTGATCTTTCATTGGTCCTTCTGCAATCTCTCATGCGGAGCACAGTCTCTCACCAATCCCTTTGTGGTGTGGTCGCCACATTGGGGCTGAAAATTCACCAAAAACGTTGCGTTCATTGAGGGACGTTTGAAAGAATGATGAGATCGAGGGATGTTTCAAAGACTGGTGAGACCGTTGAGTGCCCGTTGAGAATGAGAGATTGCTGAGTGACTCATTGAAAGACCGTTACATTCACAGACTGCTGGCTGAAGTGAAAGCCTATTTTGAACCACTTTAAAATTGAGGACAACCATTGATTTCATGAAGCAATTCACCAACAGATCAAAATCATCAAAGCAATCATTGGAATCAATGTGAAAGATTGTTGAGACGGAGAGATATGTCAACATTTGGACTCTCAACGGTCTCCCCTCTGTGGAAAGGGAATGTATTACAGGACTGTTATTGACACCAAACATTCATCTTTGCCCCATATATGGGGATAGCCTGGCATGCTGCATACTTTAACAATGTAGGTGATCAATGTTACAAGTGTGCCAGAGCATTTCCCTGCAAGTGCATTCTTTAGGGATTTAGCAACTTGACAACAAATTGACATGGGAAAAAGGGACCCTGCATGCAAATATAATTACAATGTTAACAAGGGACTTCTTTGCAGCGTATGTTCTTTCATTCAATATCATTACCGGGTATAGTTTGGTGTTCCAACATACTGTACAACAAAATCTACTGTATTCCAGAAGAAAATGCCTTCACAATGTATAGTTTGCATTTTGATGTACGTATTACACCATGATATAGGTAATAAAAGATACTAGGTAGTTTATTGGTTTATAGGTAGTGAATGTCACTGATCAGTGATGACAGACAGCAGAAATTGACAATTTACCAAACTTGAGTAACTTTCGAGTGTTTTGTTCATTTTGCTATACGAAAGAACCGTTTGACTATGTGAGTCCCCATAGCATATACTAGTAATAGAAAATATATGGTATACCATACTCCTGTGCAAACTTTTTCAAATATTTTTTCATGATCCCCCAAACCCGCTAGCAACAATAATGCTGCATTCAAGCTAATTGTGTGATATTGCAGAAATTATCACATACTATAACATCTAATCAGAAGGATATATTACCTTATTTGCATATTTCACATCACAGTTTAATTAATACAATGTATTGTTTTTGCTATTTAACATAAATCTATTTACCTAGAGTTGAGTAACAAGAAATTTGAAGATGACAGTCCAGACTATAATCTCTCTATTTATTCATTTGAATTAAAAATCTGGAAAAATGCTACCCCTCTGTACACAAAACCACTCATGCATAAATTAGTACATATTCATACCAAACATGCTAACAAAAAGAACAAAGCCTGCCAGTCAGACTCTATGCAAAACAGTGCAGTAGATTCGGGATAAATACTAGTAAATCAAGAAGTTGTTTCACAAACTTTAGAAGGAGAGAACAAAGCGGTCGGCGATGCTCTATTTGAGGAAATTTTGAGGGGAAAAAACTCGGAAATATAGAAAATCCGAGGCGACAAAGAAGGTATAGCGAAGGACGTTTTTTTAGTCAGAAAACCAACTCAAATTCTACGCAGTTAGTTCAAATTTAGTTCCTCACACTAAAATCCAAACCATGCACTGCATCACAGAGACTCACCTGGGACCTGAGTCGGACTCAGGTTATCCATTTTAAACGATAAACAAACTCACCAAATTCTCGGACAACAAAAAACTACAACAATATTTTTTCACCGGCAACAAAGATGGTGGCCACAGAATTGTGTATCCCAAAATGCACCAGGATAAGTATCGAAGAGTGGAATCCAAAATTTCCACAGGGGTGAAAAATCAACATGAAGATATAAAGATCAATATCTAAGCCTTTTCTGGCTTAAAACTTGACATTCAAAACTATTTTGTAAAATATCATATTGATTTTTCACATATGCTAGGCATCAAATTTATACAATGTTACGTTTCTTTTAGATTTATTTAAAAACGATTCCCTTTGTCTGAAATAGCATATACCAGTACACTTCCGGATCCGTTTTCCCAGGTGAGATGCCGGACTCTGACTTTTCAACCTTACCCGGATTTTCCGTGCTACAAGGTAGATCCGTGCCCTGCATGTTAAACCTTGCAGCATGAAAACTTTATAACGGCGCGTGTTCCTACCCAAGATAGATAACATACGGAATTTTTAATCTCATCGTGTCTTTTGACCCTTTAAGTCAACGTTTAGTAAATGATTAACTCCCACAAATAGAGATGGTCGTGTGTTATGAGGGTTATAAAACTGTTTGGGTAAGTGCCTCTCAGTCGAGGTCCGGAGGTAGTGGGTTCCTGATCTGAATCTCTTTCCGGTTTACACATGATTGCTTACCCCCACTGCCGACTTTGACCTCTTTTGTTGTCATAATGTTCTATTGTAATGTTTCTACTTCTAGATGCTATACCCAAACACCCCCGACCAATCGAATCACGTGAATCGCATTGAAACTCAGATTCGTATCAACCATTTCCCGACAAAAATCGCTTTCTAACTTGCGTTAAGGACTACATCTGACCAAACAAACTAGCCAGTGAGATGATGGAAGGTGTCAGCTTCCAAAAGACGTTTTCAGACTGACAATTTTGGCTCTTTGGAAGTGATTGAAATCGCCGGATTCAATTACTTCCAGTTCCAAAGTGCCAAAATTGTCAATCTGAAAATGTCTTTTGGAAGCTGACACCTTCCACCATCTCACTGGCGAGTTTGTTTGGTCAGATGTAGTCCTTAACGCAAGTTAGAAAGCGATTTTTGTCGGGAAATGGCTGATACGAATCTGAGTTTCAATGCGATTCACGTGATTCGATTGGTCGGGGTGTCAAAGAAGGTGGTGTTTCAATTAGTATGAATTACACATACATGTACCAGATATGCTCAGATTCCAGATGGTTCATTCAGTCAGAATGTCATTGAAATCTTTCACAGATGGATTTTTGAAATCAAAAGTTGCCCATGATGGACACTGTTTTGGCCAACATAACTCTTATTACTAGACTAGTAAAAGTAAAGGCAATGCAGTCATCCTCAATTGAGGTGAAGCAGGATACTTTTTCAAGTTGAAGTTTACAAATTTATATAAACTCTATAATGTTATTATGGTAATATTACCAATTTGTCAGTAAATATAAAATAGCAAAAGATTTTAATTTTATTTAAAGAACAAGAATAAACATGACTGTTTCTATAAAATGAAAACCAAAGGCCAAAGGTAACAACTGTTTACTTTATTTCATAGATTTTCAACTGTCGATGAACTGAGCTCGTAAATCCAGGTATGGCAGAAGATAGTCAACTCCTCTGTAGGAAGGATAGGTGAGTATTGCTACATCATTCTGTACTTAAAAAGAAATGTCATGATCTACTAACATTATGAGATATAATTCTAGAAAAGCATGATTGGGTAAAAATTTTCAAAAGTACTCATGAGCACTTATCATAGATGTCGTTGCGTAAACTTATATCCCCAAATCTAACTATGGTTACAGGTTGATCTGATTATCACTTTTTATTAGACAATATATTACTTACATTCATAAATCTTACCAATGATCATCATGGGTAGGCCCTTAGTACTAAAGGACCTTCCCTGCACCCTGTCCTTAGTGCTAAAAGACCTTCCCTGTCCCCTGTCCTTAGTACTAAAAGACCTTCCCTGTCCCCTGTCCTTAGTACTAAAAGACCTTCCCTGTCCCCTGTCCTTAGTGCTAGAAGAGCTTCCCTGTAGTGTACCCTGTCCTTAGTATTGATAAATTTTACCTATGATCATCTTGGGTAGGCAGATGAATTTCTCTTAATCTAGCTCAACTGCAATGTTTTTCACAGATATGGAGGGGTCATTGTTGAAACCATGAAGCAACAATGCAGCACTGAGGAATTCAAGAACAAATTAGAAGGTGCAGTAACAATACATGTTCTATCAACCACTAAATAGGTGCAATGATTTTTAGCTTACTCACCTAAATGTGTCTTTGCTTCTATATGTACCAACATTGGCAGTATTTTGTGTCTATTCTTTGTATGTGGATTGTATGTGGATTCTACCCCACAGCACTTATGTAAGTATACAGGTGTAAGTATTTGCTTGAGTGCAGAACAAATACATGTATATAAACTATTTTGTACTTAATACTAAGTACACACATGTCTGAGAACAGACTAAAACTTGTGATCATCTTGGCTATCAGAAACACAGCTATGCTTACTAATACCATGAAGAGACGAGAACTGTAATCATATGTATGTGAGGATGCATGCTGCACTTTTAAAGACCTAACTAGAGCTATGGAGGATAAGAATCAAAGAGGAAAAGGAGTTTGAACTTTGAAGAGATATCTGTGAAACTAGCATGACATGATGATGTAATCATATATCATAAACTGAATTTCCATCCTCAGCTGACCTGATAAAATGGCAGGAGAGTGGAGTCCGGGGCGTCTGGATAAAGATTAGTCTGAAGGATGCTGAAATAGTCCCTGTTGCTGCTCAGGTCAGCCTTTTATTCTCTTATTATTTTTTCAATGTTGAAGTTCATTGCTATGAAGACAACCTAAATATATATATACTTTCATCTCACCTAAAAAAGTGTTCATCTTTCCCTTTACAGAATGGGTTTGAGTTCCACCATGCCCACAGAGATTACATCATGATGATCAGATGGCTTCCTAAAGACGAACCTAACATGATCCCAGGATATGCAGCGCACTATGTCGGTAGGTAAACTTCCCTTAGGAAGGCCATTATGAAAAAGGACCTAGAAAAAACATTGCAATTTTGCCGTCCAACATCTGCTTGGAGATTAGACTTCACTGGTATCACTCCATGGAAATAGCTATGATGTTATTTTGCACACATCTTAAAGTTTTCACACATATTTTGTACTACATGTACGTGTAACTCTATATAACCGCCACTAATAGCAAATATTCTAATCTTTATATATTTTGCTTCTACATGACATGTAATTTAAATATTAAGCCATCTACTTGTGCAAAGTTTAAAAACTTATTCTAGACCATTACAAAATTTTTCTCACCTGCAAACGTTTTGGTAGCCATTCTGGTACCGTCCTCAGGGCAATACTGACTGGAGCCTGTAACTCCTCGGGACGACATTGTTTAGGACTTCAATACTCTCTCCACTGAGCAACAAGAAGTAGATGCAGTCATTATTGCCCTTAGAAAGGCAGCAGAAAGACTACTGAAACACTACCAGGTTGCTGTGAAAGAATTCTTTGATATCTCAAATGACCTACTGACCTGATGAAACTGTTCACGTTTATATACAGGTGTTGCAGGATTTGTGGTGAACGATCAGAATGAAGTTCTGGTGATCCAGGAGAAGTACACCCACTCTGTGCAGCCCCACTGGAAACTGCCAGGTGGCCTTGCTGAACCAGGTGATTGATAGCAATCAGAGCTAGAAAAAGCTAGCCTGGAATCCAGACCTACATGTATTATAGCTCCCGAGTCTCTCTCCGCAACTCTCCGTCTATTTGCGGAGAGAGACTCGGGAGCTATAATAGGCCTGGATTCCAGGCTAAGAAAAAGCACTCAGACTCAGAGACTGCAAACATCAGCATGTGATATGGCATTGTATGTACATGTACTATGATGTCTAAATGTATTCATTGTTATGTCAAGTTAGAAGTCCAGGAAGACTAGCAGTGTACCTTAGGGCACATCACTAATGGATTTTCTCAATACACTCAACTCAATAATGGAGAGAAATGCATCTAAGTGCAGAGTTTATAGCTATCTTCAATAGATATCCAGATTCAACAAGTTATCATCAGCTCTCATTATTCCACCAGTAATCACCAAGGTATATATGCACACTTACACTTCAGATATTCAGGTGTTTACAATTAAGATATTCTCGAGAAGTTCTTGATAACACTGTTTTTAATGTGGCATTAGGGTACCCTGTGGAAATATATGTATGAAATTTGACATTTAGTTTGACTACCATTTTTTCCACAGGAGAGGACCTTGCAGATACAGCCAAAAGAGAGGTCCTGGAGGAGACGGGAGTTCACGCAGAGTTCCTGTCTCTACTCTGTTTCCGACACCAGCACAATTTCTCCTTTGGCTGCTCTGACATGTACTTTGTCTGCCACATGAAGCCCAAGAATCTAGACATCACTGTGTGTGAACGGGAAGTGTCAAAATGTCAGTGGATGCCAGTAAGTATCAATTTAGGTGTCACACTGATGTTGTTGTATTTTGCACGATCCCTCACCAAAGTTCTTTGATTTGCCAAAGTGCCTTAAGGCTGATCTATTTTGGAAGAACGAAAATGGTTATGCTAAAGGTGAAGATCAGTGAAGGGCAGTACTGGTAACTTGTTTTTGAGCAGTACCATACATTTCATCAAAACCATTAGAAGATATATGAAACAAACTTATCCTCTAGCCAACTGACGTCTTTTGCCCCGCAGCCAATGTATAGTTCTTTTTTTTTCAGTCTGTCCCAAGGCAAGTTTCACCGAAGTAGCTCCTTTAGCGGTTAAGGCTCACATGAGCACAGCACACAACGTTTGCACTTATATATCTTTCCATGGCAGTTTTAGAGCCAAAACCACTGAAGGAGGCACAGTGGAGAAACTTGTCGTCTGTGTAACAAGCTGAATGAATGGGAACTGTGGTTCTGGCTGTCTTACTGAGGAATGACTGCAGTGCAAACTATGTTGGCTAGCTAGGGTTTTGTCCAGTGTCGGTCATTTCTAGTAGTTAATGATGGCCAAAATAGTGGCCATTCCATTGTTTTGACAGAAACAAAATTGGTATGTCTGAAATGAATAGCTCCAAGTTGGGTTCAATCACAAAAGAAAGTGAGAAGGAAAGGGCTGGGCAAAACCCTGGTCTCCTCCAGATACCTTCATCAAAACAATAAGGTCATAGCTCATGATGCAATGTCTCTGTTGTACCTCCCCCAAATACATCCATTTCCAGATTAGTGAGTTCTTCAACCACCCTGATGTCAGCGAACAGCACCGCTTCTTCGTTTCGTGTTTCCAGGACGGTGCCGCTAGCTCCTGGGACACCTCTATTGCTGCTAAGAGAGTTGTTTCATATTGGAAGGACTCACATGACCTTGTTTACAGCATCAGTAGAAAGAAACCAACATGCAGCAGTTTCTCATTTTAACCTTGTCCCCGCTGTCTACTCCTGTGAACAGTATTAAAACTTGGCGCCAAATGGCTACCTCAGTAGTGAAAGGGTTAATCTATTGTTAGGATTATTCTGTTCAAAGGAAGCGGTCAGGAACCTTTTTGAAAAAGAGTAAGATACATCACTGTATTTAGCCTGAAAACCTTCCTATTCCAGCTCCAGTTTGCTCCTGATCCTATGATCGCTTCCCTGCCAAATAGTCTGGCACCCTTCTCCATTTAAACGTCTGGCCCTTTACTAAGTTTGGGTATTGAATATTTCCCTGAAGCAGTGTAACGGGATCAGACATTTGAATACCTTGTGATTCAGAGCCAATCAGAGATTTTGCTTATATCTTAGGGAAATGTTCAAATGCCAATGTATCCTCTATTACCGAGTGCCAGACTTTTTAGCTAGGTAGCAATCAGAGACGCAAACCAGGGTTGAGACGGGATGCATAACAAGCTATAAGATAAATTAGCTTAAAAAAATGAGACCAATCATAGTTGACTTGACCGATATCATTTGGTGTTTTTCCAGTTTGAGGAATACTTGAGTCATCCCTCGTTGACTGAAACTAACCGCTTCATCGCACAGACATTCAAGTCTACCGTACTGCAGGGAACATCCAGGATAGCAACTACAGATATACCATCAATTAGAACTGGCAAAAGTAACTTATTGTACAGTATTCAGAATTGTACTTAACAAAGCTTATACACTAGCTGAAAAAGATCTTTTTCATCATTGCATAGTGTCTGGCATCTGATGTTTGTGTCCCTTTTTGCATTTCAGTGAATCATCACTCAAGCGTTTTTGGATATCTAAATATCTTCTCACCCTCTCAAATAAGTACATATGTACTACTGATTTTTTACAGCTCATGGAAGCAATTGAATATCAGAAGAACAACTTATGAATAGAACAGAAGAATGTAGTGTACACTTGAGCCATGATCCACTGAAATGTAGATAGGTACACCAACAGCGCAGTCAACGACCTGTTGGTTTCTTTGATATGGAAAATGAAGGAAAATTATCTGTAGAGGTTAGTTTATCTTTTCTCATTGTGAGAACAAAGGCCTGGGAATCAGCATCAGTTTGCCAGTCGCTAATTTGGAGTACATCTTGTAACCTATAGTAGTTGAACTGTACTGTAAGAATATGGGAGTTTGTAATTGTACTCAGGGAGGACAAATGCCAGACTATTTAAGATGAAAAACAAGAGATTTGCTATGCAATGATTAATGAAAAATGTCATTTGGTATTGTCCCAAACATGCTTTTGTACTCCAAAGAGTGAAGACATGTGTTTTTAATTGGTGACTTGGGTAAAACCTGATCATGACTGTTTGCTGCTTTGATAACTATGAATGTTATCTGTTGAATTTGGTGACAAAACATCGTGAAAAATCTTGCAAAAGGATGACTTTATATTTATGGTGTTCATTTTATAAATAAGAGTTAAATTGTTTGGGTGAGAAGAATTGATGTAACATTAACAATGAAAACGAATCGTGTTGAAAGGTATTTGAAGGTACAGTATGAGGGAAAAGTGCATCTTCGGTAAGTCTTTGTGAGAAGTTTCTTTGCCTATTAAATTTTATAAGAGTTTCTGATTCAGACACTACTGTGTAAGACATCACGAACTTGATTTAATGGATGTTTTCTTGTACTATATGTAACAGAGAAAAAAGAGACAAATAAAGTGTTTTTACATCTATTGTCTTTTTCCTAATCTTTCGCATCTAGTTACTTAAGTATAACTTATTGGCTGGAATTATTTGCACACAGCATTATGTGATTTTAGCAAGGAGGTCAAAACCTTGATTTTTCATAATAGAGTCCTACTTTGTTGTCAATAATTAACCTATTAAAGTAACAATATTTGTCATTCCAAGGAGGTTATAACGGGGGGTGCCCAAATATCGGACGTTTTTTTACGCGCTGGAACTCACGGCGCTCCATTGCTGGTTGCCAGAGAATGGTCATGTTTTAATGAATGAATTTTGAACACATTCATCTAAAGACCATACTTGGACAAAAAATGTATTCATACTGTTCATGGGCCCTTCATGCTCCGCGTTACATGCGGAAGACGCTGTGAGACATTTTCACGAATGTACCTTCTGATTTAGTGCTACGCCAGATAGTGTGCCTAACTTCCTACGCTTTGGTAATTTTGCTCTCTTCGGAAGTTAGTGATGAAGTTAGGGAAATGTAAATTAGACTTGAAGTCTGCTATATTCTAGCTTTCTTTTGACCGGAAAATTTTGACTGTGTGCACTTCTCACGTCATGTGAGAAGGGCTATATCTAGCGCATCCCAGTTCATTTTTCCACGGGAAATAGGCTACTACGCGGCCCGACGTACGTATTGAATACGGCCCGACTGACGAAATCATTACGAAAAAACGACACCGCTGACATCAACAATACTCCGTCTGCTTATTGGGAAATATCTTCGCCATCTCTGTATTCAGTTTCCTTTTCATAGACGGTACCAATCACATGTTAGAGCGTAACAAAACTGTGCGTTGAATCGTTTCGCCACCATCGCGGCCCCCAAAAATGGCGGGAAAACAACGTCGTCAGACGACAGCAATGTTTACGTTGTTTTTCTTTGGTCGGTTTTCTTCTCAACAAACACTTAAAGACCCAAATTTTTAGTGTTTTATGAAGTTATTTTTCTTATATGTATGATAGCTGTGTGACTTATGTATCTGCTTGGCACAGGTCGTATATTTAGGTGCCGGGCCGTCTAGCTACGCAGTGACCCTCTACTTAGCGCTACCATCATTATTGTCAAAATACTACTTTTCGACAAAACAAGAAATGAATATGTACACATATGTTTTGAATGTAAATGACAATCATGTGCATGAACTTGGGTAATTTACCTTCCTTATCAGCTTAGTTATTGGACACAAACACGGCGTACTTATGCAAAATAAGATCAGTAAAAAATCTGTGCGATGTTAGGGCGCGTCGATGTTCGGGCGCCCCCCGTTATAACCTTGGTCATTCCTATGACCTCCTACCATTATGTTGAGCCTGCTGCTAATCCGAAAACCAGGAAATTTAAGAGATGTTGCTCAATGTGGTCTAATACTACTCTCCAAGCAGAAGACGGGTTCTGGCAGGTTTTTTACGTGGTTTTAGGCGTTTTTGTGATGCTTTCTACTTTCTTTTTTCTCTATAAACCCATATAGAGACAAAAAAAATGAAAACGTAGAAAGCCAGACAAAAACGCGTAAAAAAACTGCCGGAACCCGTCCTCTGCTTGGAGAGTAGTCTGATACATGTAATATGACCACCAATGACTAGTATAAACGTGTACACCATTTAAAATTTCCCGCCAAAATCATTCCGTCATACTAGAGGTCAGGAGGTCACCTTGAGCATTTTCAGATCACGCGAGAAACGGCGAGATGTCAATGTTGGAAAATGGCCGACGTTCAGTGTAAGCAAATCCAGGATTTTCTCTCGAATTTGTAGAAATTTTTTACGCAGCAGGAAAATCCAGCCTCTGTTCCGAGGGTGCCCGCACATCCGACCACACCATGGGGACGGAAGAGCGCGAGGAAGCCGTAAAGAAGGCGCTGGAGTCGTGCAAGACCCTGCAGTCCATGATCGACATCTCAGCGTCCAATCTGAACGGGTTGAGAACGATGTGCGAGACATCGCACGACCTCACACAAACAGAAATACGAACTTTAGAGGTAAGATACCTGCTTGCTTTCTTCTTTTCACAAAACAAGGTGGCTTTTCTCCAAAAGATGACCCATTAGGCGGCACCGTACGTTTGAGCCTCACCTGTTCACAACGGTATAACAAGTCACTGTTTCTTGGAATCAAGATGAAACCAGTGCCAAACCCATCAAGTTTCTCAGCAAAGAACATATCAATATTCTAAAACATATTCAACAAAACAGTTCGTTAATATTTCAACTGGACGTTTTCTGTACAGAAAGAAGGGTGGATACGAGATCCCTTTCCTCAATCCAGATGTTTGCAAGCATTTTGTTTAGATGAAGACTGAAACTTGACAGGTTGTTTACTGTTTACAAGGCGAGAAAAATAAACAGACTAAAGGACACGTATGGCACCAAAAGGAAATAGAAAACTGTGGCTGATATTTCCTGTTTACCTGGTATTAAGAGGAACTGAAATCTACTTGACTACACAAAATTTATATTATATCAGCTCATTTTTGGAATCCATGTATTTTTCGGGAAAATTGCAAGGTTATGCAGAGAGAAATCTGATCTGATGCTGAAACAAGGTCAGATTTTGAAACCGTCCAACCAAAAAGTTGAGTCACGGTCGTCCATGGAAAGGAGGATATGGTGTAGTTTACTCATTGTTCTTTTAATGGCATGAACGTGCCACCTGTTTAAACGAGTGTGTGTGTGAGTCACCTGTCAGACATGTGCCAGGCCAGCTGCAACACTTGGAAATAAGAGATGGCAGACTTCATCACCCCCTTACACATACTGACACAGGCAAAAATAGCAGTGGAGGATGTATGGAAAAACTGCACTGCACACACACACACAAACACATAGATGGACACACACACACACTTGCATGCACACGCACACGCACACACACACACACACACAAACACACACACACACACACACACACACACACAAGCAAACACAGACAGACAGACAGACATGCCAAAAATGATACTTCACTCCCTTAGGCCAGGGTATGGTAACAAAACATTTTACCTGTTGGAACAAGGACTAACAAGTGCTGTGTATACTGTAATACTCGCCATACTTAGCTGATATGTACAGAGATATGAGAAATAACAGTGACAAATTGTTTGTATGGAGGAATAATTGTGACAAAGCACTAGAAAGCCCAGGGAACCAGGAATTTTTGAAGATCATGTTAGTTGTCTACTCCAAAAATTGCTGAATGGTTCATTTTCTTCATTGGAATAGAAAACCAGTTGTCAAGAAAAAACATGCTGGAACTATACATTGCATGATATTTATTTTGTATTAGATGTTTATGTTGTCATCGGTTTATAAGTTAACACAAGTTTCTGGTTTACAGATTCAGGGACAATGGTGATATTTCCAATCCATTGTCTAAATGTGATCATAAAAGCTGTCCATACGATTTAATTTGTATTCTTGATATTGTCGATTTTTGATTTGAAGGAATAATTTCTCTGATTTGAAACAAAATTTGAGCTGATATGTTCTGTCACCTTGTTGATAGCCTAGCTAGATGCAGTTGAAAGTTGAAACTAAACAAAACGTGTCCAAGGTTATAAAGTCAGAGCAGAAATTCCCTGGCAGATGATACAGATAATGATATTTTAGTTATCATGGGCAAAACTGTACATGTACACTTAATTTGCATTTTGATATTTATTTTATGCTCAACCACGGAGGGTTTCTCAGGTTTGAACCCCATACTAGTACAATGTACTTACAAGTAAGAGGGACTTGCCCAAATTTGCCATCTATGTAATTTATCATTCCCAATGAAGCAGGTCTCTTCCCCAAGCTTGAGGCAGTTTTATAATATGATCAAAAGCCCAGATGTAAGTCATGGATGGATGGCGTCAGCACCAATTCTCTCCCCTCGTTACATGCATTACGTAGGCTCAGCCACTTTCCTTGGGTGAACGACTCCAGCCCAGTGCTATGAATATCCTCCTGACGTAAACGCACGCATCTCTGCCGCCCACTCCTCCTGACCCGTACACGGTTATCTTCCCCGCTCTTGCGTCATTTGCAGGCCACCGCCGGTGATGTCATTTGCATGACAAAGGTCCGTCCGGACACTAGATGTGTCAGCAGATGACACCAGTACTGATAATGATATAGAATTACCCCCTCTCAGTAGCTTTGTTCCTGCCAAGAAATAGCCGGGCCTTTACATGTAGGGACACATCATAATGTTGCGAAAGGGATGGAAAAGGGGTTTGGGATGAACTTTCTTTTTTATTGAGACCAAGAAGTATGGTAGAGGGGTTTGTGCATTTTTTTTTTTCGCACAGTAATTTTTTTCTGCCAAATCTCTTCATTCTTAAACTGATAATAACGAAGTGATATCACTGCAATTTATGTAGTACCGTATACCCCTATAATCTTTCTGAATTTTCCATTGTCACGGTTTCTTTTCCTACATTAAACTGTTAGCAATCCAAGGGCTATACAATATGGTATCGAGACAACTTGAATCTAGATTGATTAAATGTTTGCAGTGTGAATATTGAAAACAGCTGATTGTTCTGGTATATTTAGATACTGTAAAGCACATAATTTTCATAAAATTACAGGGCTCGAAATCCTGGGTGCATGTGCACCCAAAATTGGAGCTGTGCACCTAATTCTTTACTATGGGTGTACTGGTGCACCTAGATATAAGGTTAAGGTACTATTGTACACTAGTGTACAGAATATTCTTGAAATGTAAGTACAGAAAAAGCAATATAACAATTTGTTGTTCTTTATTTGATGTACATTGTATTACTTGTCTTAAATTCTGAAGCTACATATGTAGCTATAGAATAGTGAATTACAGATTTAAGTTCTTAAAAGAGAGGCAGTAAGTGAGTAACATTAAACTTGTTTTGTTTTGCTGACATTCAACTTTATTCTATGTGGTGCACCCAAAATTCTTTCTGTGCACCTAATTGTTTTGGCTGGGTGCACTTGCAAAAATGAATTTTGAGCCCAGAATTACAACATTGCCTATTTCAGAACAGCTAAAATTTGCTTAACAGTGGCTTTGCAATCAATAGTTTTTTGCAAGTATAACATGAAACACTCATTCTTCCATGTTGAAAAATAACTCCCTTGTTGTGTTAGTGCCTTAGGCCACACCAAGTTAATTTGTTGGTTTTTGAATTCTGTAAAATAATCCGGAACTGAAATTCATCAGCATGAAAACAGAGTCTGAGGGGAACTTAATATAAGTTTATACCCTGATACACATAGTCACACCATGTACGTAGCAGGTGCATATGATACAAGTATAAAGTGCAAGTTTTTCTCCCAGCCCTCTGTTTTTCTTTTGTCACCTCTTGCTACGTTTTTACATGAAAATGTACCAGAGATCCATGAAAATGAATACTTTGGCTTTAGTTTGTATCGGTAGTAGTTGTCCTTGTAACAGTACAGGTACCATTGTTGTGTCAACATTGCGTGAACAGTGTCTGGTGCGGTTTGGAGGGTGTTGTTTCATGCTATTCTTGTCCTGAGGTATACTGGGAAATGCCAGGGGGTTTGCCTGGTGGACATGTGGTGGGTGGGTGGTTTCCCCCTATGGATGACTCACCTCCAAAAAATCCTATTATTCATTTCTTC
Organism: Branchiostoma lanceolatum; assembly: GCF_035083965.1. Taxonomy (NCBI): domain Eukaryota; kingdom Metazoa; phylum Chordata; class Leptocardii; order Amphioxiformes; family Branchiostomatidae; genus Branchiostoma; species Branchiostoma lanceolatum. Next base: position 27,031,238 of record NC_089722.1, on the reverse strand, counting down.
ATGCTCACCTGTTCACCTGTTCAGACAATGAAATACCTGGCGGAAAGGAAGTCACGTAAAAATTGCTGTTGTTGACTGTTCAGAGGAATTTTTTATTTGCACAGAAATCATTATTTATTTTACCCCTAGCTGGTACCATGTCTTATATTTACTGATAAATTTATTGATGGAAATTCTCAGAAAATGAAAGGATTGGATGATAAATGTTGGTGTGATTTTTAAGCTTCTGAAAATCTTTTCCTTTCTTCATTTGATTTATGATAATTACATCAATATTTTACAATCTAGTACAAAAGGTGTAAAGAATAATGATGCATGATGTTGAATGTTATCTTTGTTCATTATCATTTCTTCTACTGAACTTCTCTATTTTGTTCATGCTTTAATTTGAATATTACACAACAGTTTTTATATGTTACTATTGATATTATATTTCCAATTAGATGAGGACATTATATTCATTCATAATTCCATAATGAGCTGATTCATGTAGTGATACCTGGATGTAAACTTTTCAATTTTAAGATTTTGATCCAAGGTTTACCGTTCCATTATTGATATTTTAACCATTATAAAGCAATTATTTACAGGTATCATACAGTATGAAAGTACTCTCATCTCCCAAATAAACGTACCGGTACGTTTATTTTTTTCAGCCTCAAAATCCACCCAGTACGTTCTTATTTTGGACGGTACGTTTATTGTTTTTTTTGAAAATCCATCGGGGCTTTGCTTACCAGAGATCCCCCTTATGTCGAAAGTTTTGTTTTTTTCCCATGTATTCCCGATATTTTTGCTCCTAAATCGCTATTTTTCGACCAAATGACGTGGATTTCCCCGCTGATACAATGACCCGACATTTGTGAAACCCTGACGGTACTAACATTTCCGTCGATCTCGCTACAAAGTAACGTTGTTATTAGGAGAAAATAAGACGGCACACTGAAGTTTTGAAATGTATTTTTCATATAAACAACTTTGACAGTCTCTGTTTAGATCGTAAACCAAACACGCTGATCAGAAAAGAAATTACATGTATATGCCAGCGGCGCACAGTGTTTCAAGTACACATGTAAGATTACTCACGTGAGATCAAGGAGGTTAAAATACAGCCTTTCCCAAAAACTTTGAAAAGCTAAAAACAACACCTTGTAAAAAATGTGTCTTAGCATTAGAAACTGTATAATCACTTTAAAAATATACTAGAACATTTCAATCCTACCACAAACATGTACATTTAGTCCTTCGAAAATCGCCACAGTAAAGACGCATGGCAGTGATAGTCTGTGGGAATGTTTCTCATGCATGGAAGAGCTCACCTCGAAGAAGGGGAAACAACTTTTTTTGATCTATAAATAAAACTCCTTTGCCTCAGTCAGAAATGTGCATGACAATTTAAGAAAAATAATGTTCCATAGTAAAGTCTATACACAAAATTAGATTGCAATCTAGTCACTGTTATTATCTCATAAAAATACTTTTAAAAAGATCACTCCTCTACAGAGAGAGTGCCCAGGCTTTCCAAGAATTTTGGGTGTAAGCCCCGCCCCTTACTGTGTTGGTGCCGCTACCATGGTTACTGTCTGGCTCACCCTTTCACAGGCCCTTTGATGTGTAACATGAGAACCCTGTGGTTTGTTGCCACCAAACCTCCATGTTGCCACATTGTACAGGCCTGAGGTATCTAATTGACAAATTTGTTGACAATTTAGTCTCTCAAAATGAAAGTTTTTTTCTACATACAAGGGTAATTTTTGGATTTGAAATTATTTGGATAGCAACAACACTGAACCAAGGACAATATATGATAATATCCTTAACAATATTATAATGTTATTTTGTTCTATATGCAATGCATGACACGATAAATGGCAAGTTCCTCCTTTTCTGTATGGCTTTTACAAATAAGTAATACTTTCACTGAGCATATATTCAGTAATTTTCTAGACGTTGATACATATCTGTAAAAAGAGTAGACTCCGAAGGTGTGAAGTGAACTGAGAAGTTTGGCGACTACATGTACTTGTGTTTGATGATGTCACTTTATACAATTTTCCTTGATCACTTGCTTCAATTTCCAAGTAGAAAATGCATGTATCATGTACATTTTCACTTGTTGAAAATTGAAAGCACCGTTGACCCCCGGTTAGGGGTCATAGCGGGGAACCTATGCCCTATTTTTCCAAAAATTTTGCATCATACTATACATTTAAGTGTTACAAAGAGTAGGGGTCCTTCCCAGTGTGAGTGTATCAAACCTTACAGTCTGGTCTGGCTTGACATCTTGAAAACGTGATAGTCACCTGTTATGTCAATCTTTCCACAAATGTGGTAAATCTCAATAAGTAAATCAGGCATAAAGGAATAGTAAGAACCTACCTGCTTATCATCTCCTTTCCCGAGGACAGATTAGTAGCATCACTAGCATGGACACCGTTTATGTGTCAATTTGGTCATTTTCCAGGGGGTATGTTTATTCCGGGGGGTACGTTTATTAGATTTTGAAGATTTGTCCGGGGGGTATGTTTATTCCGGGGGGTATGTTTATTTGGGAGATGAGAGTAACCCTATGGTATTATTGTATTTATGACACAGGTATTTTTATTAATTTACTCATTTTTGTATTAGCCATTGCTAGGAGGGAAATGTGATCATTAACAAATCTGCGTTTATTTTTTCTTCTAAGTCCAACAAATAGACAATAGAATACCAGATCAAATTTGAGCAATAATCTAGATATCTGATTTTATAGATACTGTTCGCTCAATGCTTGTTGTAGTTTTCTATCACATGAAATAATATGTTCTATTTTTGCACTCGACTCATCACACATCTAGGAGTGTGACACGTTGGCAAATGCACTTGTTAGCAGTCTGTGTTTTGGAGCTATTGTACATAATCGCGTCTTGTTGCTATAGCCAAAAATACCAGGCCCTGACGTCAAACACTTGTTGCTCCAGCGTTTCAGCTGTCCTGAAAGTGTGTTTTGAATTAGAATTGGACGTCAAGAAACGCACTCCAAACAGTGAATGTATGCCTTGAGTAAATCGCTTGGTTATGTGTAAAACTTGTTCCCCAAGTCCAGGGGTGAATGTTGACCTTGAATGTATAAATGTAGTTCTGTCAGTTTTTATAAGATTAACACAGTTGTATCTTTATTTAGTGTACAAAAGATATATGAGGTTCCTCTAATGTAAACTGTACATAGTCTATTTTCAATATTGATGGTTAATATTTTTGGGATTCGTGTTGAGATTTCTCATTTGGAATTGTAAATAGAGTTTGATACAGTTTGTTACTCAGGCTAAGAGCTTAAAATACAATTTTTGGGATACTTCTTTTTGCAAAATTACATTCAAAATTACCTGTGCTAGACAAATACACCAGGCTCTACTTTAGTCCTTGTTTCGAAGATTTTCCTGGTAGTGCAAATTTTCATGTATATCATTTTGAATCTTTTATTATATAATCTGTTGCTTTCAAAAGAAATTATGTACTATAATGAAAAATTTAGGGAAATTTTTAGGGCTACAACTGGCTTTACATGACCATACATTTGTATTCTAGTGTGGTAGCCTGGTTTTATCATGGATCATGTGCAGGTACTTGTGCATTTAGACTTCAGAAATACCTGCACAGCTCCAAGTTTACCTGCACTAATTTGCAAATGCAGGTTATTTTTCCAGCCCCGTGTTAAAATTTCTTCATGTTTTACATGAAAATCAATTCATGCAAGAGTCTGTATTATACATTTAGATTGCGATCATTCTTTTCTTCTACTCACAAAAACAATCTATCTCCTGAAGACACTTAAAGTTACTTTAGCCAAGACAGCCGTGTATTTTTAGAGACTGTATTGTAGCATCTTGCCGTTATTTTTGGAAAGATAATTCCCCATGCAAAGACTGTGCCGTCAGTTCTAAACAAGGCTGATGATCCCACATGACTCGTGAACTTCATCCCTCCACATAACTCCAGACTCTAAAATAGAAGTGTCTGCTCAAAATAGAACTCGTATTTGCTGTGTTACTGTCTTTAATTTTTATGTAGGCAAAAGGCGGAGCACTCAGTGTATTTTTAGAGTCAGACTTGGGTGTTGAAGACAGACCTGCATATTGAAAAGACAGTTGGAATTGGATTGTCTGTGTACTCTGGCTTGACTAATGCACAGAATGTCACGAAACATGTTTTTTATAACCCCGCACACACTCACTATCCATGTGTAGCTATTATTATGATTGATGCTAGTTTTTGGTCGTACATACAATGTATATGTGTGGTATTTGATTGATTTTAGGGGTAAACTCTGAAGGTACCTATATGTTAGCTGAAGCTAGTGAAAGTGACAAGTATAGCATGTTTGACTTTGAAATCAATTTTGTAAACAAATGGTAGATTACAAATTGGATATCTCTATCTGTAATCATGTGTCCTATAGATTTTTCCCCAGTTGGATGCAAAATGTGTGCAAAACGGTTTGAATTCCTGTGGCTTTGCCGTTACAGATCAGAGAATTTCGCTTTAGAAAATTAACACAATGTCATTAGAATGTTAAACATGTTGAACATCGTGTTGCAAACTATTCATATAAATCTTGAAGTATTCACAGCAAGTTTGTGGTTTTCACAGTCACTTGGAATTAGACACAGCAATATACAGCAAACAAATATCTGTATGATTCATATCATGGACAGATCACAGTGCGGAAGGATAATGAAATCCTTGCATAATCAAGGAAAAAATACAATAATTTCATAGTGGTAACATGTAAATGACAGGAATTTCATCCGGCATTTGGAAGTTGATGAGTTAAGGTAAACAACATTAGACATAAATCATGCTAATGAGAGCCTCACTTGCATCATTAAAGAGGAAATGTTACCCTTAGGCCACACCAATTTAATTTCTTGGTTACGGATTTTTTAAAAATCTTAGCAACAAAAAAAATCATGAAAACAGAAAGCTTGGGTGAAAACTTGCACCTGACCCTGTTCACTCCCTGAAATTGTGTGTATCAAAGTGCAAACTTTCCTCTGAGATTCTGTTTTCCTGTTGATTTTCCAATCTAGCATTTTTTTTAAAAACTCCATTAACCAAGAAATTAAAATGGCGTGGCCTTAGCCTTCTTTGCATAGATACAAGACTTTTGATACTTTGAGCAATTTATGGTTTTGGTATGTATTTGAATGGCAAATGAGGACCTAATTTGCATAAACAATAAGAAACTTTTATAGTATGTCAATTGTAAAGGGTAACATCATTTGACGAAGGTATGAGATTGTTGAACTCAACTAATTGTTCTTTTCACCCCCTGCAGGGAAAGTTAGTGAAGCTGTTCAGCAAACAGCTGCAGGCGAAGAACAAGGTTCCGGAGGAGCAGAGAACCAGCGAGTTACAGAGATACCCGTCTGTCAAACAGTGGCTGGAAGTCGTCGACATACAACCTGTGGCAATAAGGGTACGTGGTGTGTTTAACTTAAACAGTTAATGTTCTACCGAATATGCAAAACTGATATCAATATGTTGTTGTATTAGAAATACTGCTCAGATTTGTATACTTCAATTTGTTTTATCTTCACGGTAGTAAAATTTCATGGTGTAAGAAATATGGACATTTTTACCAAATTGTAACTTCACAGTGGCAGCAAGTGATTAACAGAACGAATGTATGAAGGAATCGTAAATAATAACAATAGGTTTTTTCACAGTGCAGTGGTGACCTTGAAAACAGTGAACATAAAGTTACACTATACAGTAAAGAAACAAGAATAACAGTATTAGTTTTGAAGGTAGTCAAACCTGGTGGAAACCTTTCAACCAACAGATACTTGTGTTTTCCGCAGGGCATTGAAAATAAGAAGATCTCATTGGAAGATCTGCTGAAGATGACCAAGGTGGAGATAGTGTCACTGATGAGTTACTATGGAGCAGAGGAAGGGGAGACCATCAGGCTCCTGTCAGCTGTCAATCATCTCAGAACCTTCACAGGTCAGTCGGGGTCATGTGCTTCCATAAATCTTGAAATATTCACTACATTTTCATGTTTCCATCTGCAAATGTTTGTTCTGTCTTTAATAGTGTTACTGCTGTTGTTAGGAAACTCTTCAGCCATGAATTTAAATGGATTTACAATATCTTCTAGAGTGGACTTCAAGAGTTTACGCTGTTTGCAAAATTGACTTACATGTAGATGGCATGGCACCTCAGCAGAACTTTTTTCATGTGAATAAAGATATCGATGTTCATTTTGATAAGGTTTTCAAATATTTGCTATGCATGTACATGTTTCTGTTTGTGACAAAAAAAGAAAATATTTAGAGGAGCTTTGTTTGAATTTTTAGCACACTTTATTCAGTGAAAATAAGGTCAAATTTAGGAGAGTTTTTTTTCAAATCTTTTTTTCTAAATTGAATATCTTTAAGAGACTACCATATATTGAAAATTAAGTGTGTTATGCAGACGTTAGAAAAACAGTGAATTTAATTGCCGATTAGAGTTGTTAATTACATCTACACATACATGCTGACTGTCCCATTCACAGAACTCCAGTGCAAGGGGGATTCTACAACAGACCTGTACTGGGAGTCTTGGGCCGGTGGCTTCAGCGGCAGTCCGAACACACCACCTAAACGGACATCCACGTCCTCCATGCCTGCCGACTTCGGCGACCGCGATCCGCCGCAAACACCGACTCTACGCACCCCGGACCGACGCGCGTCCGACACCCGCGACCGTACCCTATACCCCAGTACTGGGGACTCCGAGACTTATATATCAGAGGACGACGAGGAATTTCCTCTCTCGCCGTCGTTTTTGACGAACGCGGGAATGACCCCGCCGTCCACGCCAACGATTTTAACCCGACGGCCGACCCCGCCCGCAACCCCACCGCTGAGGGTGATCCAGAAGGGAAAGATGAAGACCCCAGGCACCCCCCCTCCCTCCAAGAGTAATCTACAGCTGCCAGAGTACCAGCTGAACCCCCTGACCAGAAGTAGATCTCACGAAGCACAGTTAACTCACAGAACCACAAACAAGATAGAAGACTATAACGTACTTGTGGGAGGAACCCTGCCCAAGTAAGTGTTGAAGGCTTTCGAAGTGATTTTGACTGGATTTTGAAAACAAACAATTGTGGCTTATCTACAATGTCAAATGCAATCGAAACATTTGAATCTTTTAAATTTGATAGCAAAGTTTGCTGATGTTTATTATGATCTTGCAAATATTGTTTAACAGTTGTGATGGGAAAATTGGGGATTTGATGCTTGTAGCAAAAGTAAGTTACTTGCATGAAGGAGGTATTATTTTTCATAGCTGTGTGTGTATATACTGATATAATAGCATATGTATACGAACAAGGGTTTACTTGGGTGGCCTGTGATGATATTTAGTATATGGGTAGGTCTTGCCATCCTGAAGATGTCTGTCATTTGTGGGCCTCCTAGTGGGCTTCTTTGGTAGTGCAATAGAACATCTAGTTATTACATTTTCTGTTCTGGTCATGGATTGGTCTTGATTTTGTGGTGGCAGGTAGCATTTGAGGCCGGAAAATTAGAGTGTGTCCCCTAGCAACTCATTTTTTTTACTTCAGGGGTGTTTGTGTCAGAAACTTTGGAAGAGGATAACTCAGGAAAGGATGGGTGGATTGTCATGACTTCTTTTGTACTTCACAGGAGAGGGAAATCCAAACCAAGTAACCTGAAGATCCAAGACAGCATGGGAGGCAGCTGGGAGACCGGCTTACAGAATTCTAAGGGCGTGTCAGAGTCTGAGAACCGCCTGAACACCAGACACTCTTCCCCCCTCACCTCACCCGTCAGGAGCTCTTCCCCTGGGCCCTACTGGAACAACCCCACTGCTGAGGACTACACCAGTAGATCAGGTAGGGAACTGATATACATCACCTCCATGAAAATAAAGGTATTGCGATACCTCTTGCGATTATATTTGGTTTGTGGATGCAGTGCAAGTGCAGGTCAATTTTGAGCCTCCTGGTGATCAATTTTGGTACTGCAGCAGTATTTGCTGTTTTCTTTTTTCCTGGACATGCTGTGGTCTTGATTTTTGGTGGCAGATAGCTGTTGATGTAAGGAAGAAGTGGTGTAGTTTTGTGCCCCCTAACAGCTTGTTTTTGTAGGTTTCCTACATTGTCATCATTCAAAGGGCATTAGTCATGCTTTTTTAGTATTCTAAAGCATTGTTGTTTTGTTTCAGCTACACTTCCAGTGATGCCACCTCGATCGCCAGGTGCCAGAGTGGGCAGGAGCATGGGGCACTCCATCAACCACAGGTACTGTCAGTCACTTAGTACTGCTGTCATCTCTCTTACACTTACTGTATACTACTGGAACTGAATATCCTAGTTATGAAGGTCACTGCTTAACCTTTTGCACACTGAAGTAGTCGTTTGACACCCGATTCCCTATTGGTTACAGACTTAGGCAGCAGGGAGAAGGTTAAAGTATTAGATGCTACAGTCAATCCTACATGTACCCCCAAGAAAATATTCACAGTAGACATGTGGTCACTATACACAGGATTCTTACTGCTTGGGTCAATAGGAAAAATGATCTAAGGACCCCAAAAAAGTGCCCAAAATACTGAGGTGATCCTTATGCAAGTCACTTGTACAGGTTTGACTGTAAGATAAACCTCTCAGTTATAATTTCTTCACATTTAATGTATGTAATACTATTTAAGATGTACATTCCTTTTTTTGGCTTGATGATATCATTGTGGTACTTTCATGTTTTGACAGACACACATTAACTAAATGGTTTCTGTTCCAATTGCAGATGGGTGAAGAACCAGTTCTGGATGACTCAGACCTGTTTCTACTGCAATAAAGCCATCATGTTCAAAGGTGTCAAGTGTAAGGACTGCAAGTACGTGTCTGTTTCTTCAACTCACTCACATCTACATATTATCATGGAAGCTCATCTGTGTTGGTAGTAATCATAAGGAAATGCTTACCTTTCTTCCAACACTAAGTAAATTTGATCCATAAATACATTAGTGTTGGAAGAAAGTTTAACATTGTATTATCACATCTACATAGTCTCCAAGCAGATGTTGGGGTAGAAAATTGTTTTCCGTCAGAAAAGCGACTGGTCAGAAAACTTCATGATTGTCTATCCCAACATCTGCTTGGAGATGAAGAAATGAATACAATTACGAAGCTTTGTATTCATTTACGGTTGATATATTGAGCAAATCTTATCAAATAAGATGTTTGATGATAGCTTGCATCCAGTTTAACAAATTGCTAGTAAAACAGTTCTCTGACAGGAAAGATAGTAATTTATAGAGGAAGGAGGACTGGAAAAAAATTGATAAAGGAGAAAAGAATAAGAAATGTTCTGTTGGTGCAGACAGTAAATAGATTGTTGAAATTTGGAAATAGGTTTTTTCAAACTGAATGGACTACCCTTAACAATTATAGATAATTAACTACCAATGATTAACAGTTGCGGTTTTGTGGAAAAAAAACTTGCTTGCTACATGTACATGAGATGTGATTTTTTAATTTTTTGTTCTTTTTAGGGTCAAGTGTCATCACAAGTGTGCCCAGAGAGCGCCGCCCTCCTGTGGTCTTCCCCCTGATCTAGAGAAAGTCTTCCGCGATACCTTACAAGGTACGGTATGGTCAGGTTAGGGGTGGGTCAATCTAATCAAGTCTCTGCTATCCAGACCTTAGTTAAAAAGATTCTTGTAACAAGTCTGTGATTGGCTATACACATGCCAATCAAGAATCTAATTGGCCAGGATCAGACCAATCAAGCAGCAGCATCACTTCATTAACATATTGTTTCATCAAAGTAGTTTGTGATGTACACAACCATGCACTTTTCTTGATAATTTTGCACCTCTATTTTCTTGTTTCCTCACATTTCTAGTGCTCTCGGTTTCTTTCAGGGAAATTTTGTAACTGTTACAATAAGTTTGCAAGAAAACTTCTGCAGGTAAAAGAAAAAAATGTATTTAAAGCCCTACATTGTCTTAGTGACACTTCCACTGCCTAGCACTCTGATATTCTCAGCCTCACTTGTACATGTACTTTCACCTCCTCAGCTGGGACAACAAACTCTCCTAAGTTAGAAAGAAAGCCCATACCAACTACAGGTATCTGCTTCTTTTGTGCCTTTTCTTTCCTTTTAACCTTTTCTTGCCGTGCATGTACTAACACTCGTTTCACATTTCATTTGATTGGCAAATCATTATGTTGAATTGATTTGTGAGATTCTGAGTTGTATTGTTTGGTTGAAATGATTTGTGAATTCTTCCTTTTTCAGTCATAACTTTTCCCGAAAAATTCCTTTCCTCCCAGTTTCTTGCCATTTTCATTTCTGTCGTTGATTCAGTTGTGAGTTGTCGTTGATTCATTTTTGGCGATGCCTCAGTGGCGGAGGCATTGTTTTTGCTGGAACAAAAAGCTTAGCTAACACATTGTCAGCCTATACTTATACATGTAACTTTTTTTCATTAGGGCACAGTCCTGATTTAAATACAGACATCCACCCTAACAAAGTCCACCGGACGTCGTCAGAGCCGTCCTGCGCCGAGCTGAGAGTGAACCAGAACCAGACAGTCGACCAGGTTGGGTCCATCGGAGCCTGGACACACAACGCTGCTGACTACAAGTACAGGACATGGAGTCATAAGGAGAAAGTCAGGGTCAGTAAAAACGTAGATTTTTAGTACCTACAGGTTTTAAAGTCCATTTGTTTTACCTTCTCCTTACTGAAGTAGCCATTTGGAACTTAACTTGTATTGATTACACGGTTATAGGCAGCAGGGAGAAGGTTTAAGAAAATACTCAAAATGATAAGATAAAAAGATATTTGAGATATTTTTCTGACAGAAACATCTGTTCACCACAGGATCAGATGCAGGTTCCTCCTTTCCCCCATGGAGACTCCAGCTCCAACCCCTCCTCCACAACCTCCTCCACACCCTCCAGTCCCTTCCAGCCTTCCTCCAGCGACTCCCAGCCGTCTCCCATGACCAGGCAGGCCTTCAGGTTCCCAGGTAAGGTAGTGGTTTAACAATGCCACCTAGCAGATTTTGTCAGCATTGCAGCAACTTCTTCTAACAGCATTCCCAAAGCATTGTTTTATTGATTTGGTTTAATGTAAAATTGCTGCCTGCTTCTTTCTTTGTTGCAGCAGTTGGCACACACTGTCTGAGAGCTTTTAGTGGAGACTTTGACTGCATGATGTTTTTTTGCCTAACCCTTGAATATTTGTTAAATGTTTTTTTTTTTCTCCCTAATCTTTCAGATGTAACATCAAGTCTATCAGGTTCTGAGGTGGACAGTCAAGGAAGAGGAGACATCATTTTAGACTGTAAACACCTGTGAGTATAACAACTGTACCAACTCAAGTGTTCAATGTGTTTTTAAAGATACAAGCAAAGTTTTATGTATTTGTCTGGTACTCTCTTCTGTGAGCTATACACCCTATGTTCATAGAGGTTATTTGGGAGGGTTAGAAGATCTCTAGATGTCTGAAAACACTTCAGCTACTATTCACTTCATGTTGGAGTCCCTATGGTATCACATCAAAATACTATAGGTTTGTTTATGCCAAAGTAATTAATATACTAGATTGAATGTTTTCTCAAACCTTCTTGAATTCCTAGGTGTAGAAAACAAGAAGAGTAGAACAAAACATTTGCACCACTATTGTAGTGTACTGTTTTCAAGATTGCTTCTGTCTTCCCCCTAGGACTGACACAGTAGACACAGTGAAGAGTGAAGACACCGTGAAGAGTGAAGAGTCTCAGGGTAGTGACAAGACAGAAATAGCCGACGTAAGTCAACATTTTCTTCATCTTTTATTAAAGTGGAAGCAACAGGTCATTGTAGCATTGTTCAGCTTATGACACAGGATGGCCTTGTGTTAGGGTTGTTGACAAGTAATAGAATGTAAAGTCTCTGGGTTTCAATCCCCTGATTTCAATCCCCTGATGTTGTGACCCTAGGAAAGGCACTTTACACCTATTTTTTCACTTGACCTAGACGTGTAGCTATGGTTAGGGACATTCTATAGATGGTGTGTAAAGCCAGAGGTGATGTGTGTGAGGAGTGCCACACTTGAGCATGTTGAAGTTTAAAGAACCCACCACTCTTATAGATATGAGTAGAGGTCCTTTCTGATGTAAGTGGATCAAACCTTACAGTCCGGTCTTATGCAGTGTGTACTAACTGTACAAAACTGATGTGCTACACTTTACATTAGTTTACCAGCTATGCTATACAAACAAAGTCTACTAGGTAATCACATGTATGTGTCTTTTATTTCCCTTTGTATTCCATAGAGCGATACGTTGAAGACCCTACAACAGGTGGACTCTATAGACAGTGATGTGGACCCCATGGAAAGAAGTTGGCCCACTCGTCAGAACAGTGTAAGTCAAATGATTGATCTGATTCAGCATGTGTTTGAATTTACGAATAGTAATATTACATAGCTTGTGTTTTATAGAAAAAATAGAACAACAGTATATATTGTTATGAGTCTTTTTATGTATTGTCACGGTGGTGTTTTCTTGCATGTTGTTATCCTTTGAGTTTGAGGCATTTTGGCTTGTTGTGTACTTTGTTGTTAGTGTTACATTTCTCCTTTTTTTATGAAACATTCTTTCTTCTTTTGTGTCTTCTGTCTCTTTGTGTTCTGTTCTTTCTGTTATTTCAACAATCTGCACTCACCACAGAAACACTTGAGTCACTTACTATACTCTCTGGACTTCAAGGTAATTTTCATTCTAAAGCCACACCAGTTTAATCTTTTGGTCCTTGGATTTTTAAAGAATAATCCTTACATGAAATGTTAACTAAAGTTAAACATGAAAACAAAGTCTGAAGGGGAGCTCTGTACCTTGATACAGTTTTAACACATAGTTTGTGCAAGATTTTCTCCTAGGCATCTGTTTTCATCTTGAACTCATTTTATATTAGAATTCCTAAGAGCCAGGGAAAAATTGGTGTGGTCTGATGTATTAACAACATTCTTTACTAATCTGTTCTACATGTGATTTAGAGGAATTCACACAACAGCACGTACAGTAGTGTTTACCATTGCTATGATTCATCTTATACTTGGCTCTCACTACTACTATTTAGTAGTACTAATATAGTTCACGTCATACAGTTGCAGTACTTCTGCATTCAGCTAGGTGGTTATCAAATAACAAGGTCAACATTATGTGTAGAAAAACACAATGTGTACAAAAAGTGCTCCAACTATATCACCTAGATTTTGACTTCTCAGCTAACAATACTGAAATAATCTAAATTAGTTGTGCATTCAAAAAATTGATATCACAGCTGTCTTTTATATAGAAAAATGTATTAAAGGTTTTACTCCTTTGATATTTTGCACTCTGTCCCATACACTTATACACTTAGAAGCAACTGTAACACAAAATCTTACCTCACCTTAGACCTTAGTTCCTCCCACAACATCATGTATAACACAAATCAAGGCATCAATATTTAATATAGCTCATCTGATACTATAATTCAATCATAACCTTAAAATACCAATAAAACTCACCCTGTATACCTTAAAATCACCATAAACAAGCTTCCTCTATCCCTGAAAATCACTACAACCAAGCACCCTGTCTAACTGTACATAGCACTTTTACAAAACCTGTGACAAATTTGCATGACTCTTGATTTGAGTTCAAAAGGCACCTGTGCATGTTGCTACCTGCCCTTAGGACCCCCAGGAACCTCCGCGAAGAAACGACTGGAGATGGCACCAGGTAACACCCCAACTAACAGGGCTAAAGGTCATAGGTTGAGACTCACAAGGGTTAAAGGTCAATCGATGGAGATAGGATAATCTGTAGAACAGTCACTAACCCAACTTTACCATATGTGTGAACAGAAAAAGAGTGTCCTATTACAAAGCTTTGAGCCAGGCAGAGTAAAATCTTATGATTTTAAGATGTATACGGATGGCAATGTATGAAGCATTTGTAGCTTTCAATGGCAGTAGAGAAGTGATATTTTCATGAACTGAAATAAAGAATCTAAAATGTGTCGGGAAAATGTCAGCATAAAGGAATCGGTGAGAAAGAATTATAACCCATTAACTTAGATGGAATGTTTGCGTTTATCATAAAACACCAAAGTAAGTACTAACATAAATGATACAAACATGTAGTATATACTAGTAGTAGGTAACCTTTTAAGTACCATTTCTGTGTGTTCAGTACCATTCTTCATACATGTTTGCCCATTGATATCAAAGGTTTTTAGATAGCACAAAAATGTGACTAAGCCAACTCTTAAAAATATCCCTTTTTTTGGTGGAAAATGTGAAAACTGTTATTCTGATTTGTTTTCTCTGACTTGACTTGCAGAGGTCCAGTGTGCTGTCGGAGTGGGATATCCCATATGAAGAACTGGAGATCCAGGATCTCATAGGAGCTGGGAGGTTTGGCAGGGTGTTCAAGTGAGTTGTGCATTGACGCCTCCTAGCAATGAATGACAAAACTGCAGTTAGCCTTGTTGTTGCAATGATGCCTTTTGGATTAGTAAGTTCATCTTTTCGTTCGACGTTTGTAGTCACCTTACATGTATGTGTGCTATAACCATACTTTTAAATGTATACTTAATCAGATGAAAATTTAGTGTAAAATAATAATTATACATTTCAACTTGTAGTTCTTATGCATTTTGTAGACAAAAAATAGTCTCATGCTCCCTTAGCAGTAACTCAAAGTAATACTGAAATTTCTCATCTTGTTCCGCTCAAGGGGAAAGTGGCACGGGGATGTTGCAATCAAAGTCTTCAACATCGAAACAGATAATGACCTACAACTTGCTAGTTTCAAAACTGAGGTGAGAAAATATGTCAAAGAGTCGATCACACTTTGTCCCAGTTTTCCAATTTGCATGTTTGTTAGAGCAGACCTTTGATGAATGTTTTTGATTATCAAAAGGAAATGATTAAAACTGTGTTATCAATTTTTATACTATCACTTTCAGGTTTCGATGTTCAGGAAAACGAGACATGAAAACTTAGTCCTGTTCATGGGGGCCTGTATGAAGCTACCACATCTAGCTATTGTAACTAGGTAAGTGGAAAACCTCCCTGTATATGCCATGGAAACATATACTAGTAGTAGCCAATATTGGTGCTGGGATAGTTGTTAAAGGAACAGGATAGTAATTTGAAAAGTTGTTTCATTGTTATTTGATCAAAGTACCATTTGACTTAGCAATTTTATTGTAATGTTTTGGCGCCACAATCTATAAGTACACAGTAAATTCTAACAGTTGCTACATATACATTTTTACATGTACATTATCTGCAGTTATAATTGTAATACACTCATCATACAATGAATGATTCAATTTAGGAGTAAAATAGATGAAGGGGAGAAGATTTATGATGCCATTCATTGAGGTTTTAGAGCTATAAATTGTACAGTTGCTCTGCAGTTCTAATTTTTTTGTTTGTCCACAGTTTATGTAAAGGAAAGACGTTGTACGACACAGTACGGGACAGAAGAGAGACCCTGAATATGAGTAGGATAGTCAACATAGCAACGCAAATTGCTCAGGTGAGCTGCAGTTGTCTTTTTTTTTCTATATTTTTATTTTTGATTGGTTAAAAATCAGCTGGTCCTGATTGGCTACTCCTAAACCTAGTTTGCTGATGCAGCCAATCAGAGAAAACAGCATTCTACTTAACAATCCCCCATTGGCTACTTAAGCTGCATGCCATCAACACTGCTGAGGCAGGAATTTTGTAATGATGTGCTTTTGAATGGGTGATTGACATTTCCTCAGGGCATGGGCTACCTCCATGCTAGGGAGATCTTACACAAGGACCTGAAGTCCAAGAACATCTTCTTGGAGAATGGCAAGGTCGTCATCACTGACTTTGGCCTCTTCAGTGTTACCAAGCTGATCCAATATGGAGAAAGGTATACTCCTTTTTCTTTAAAGTCACCTATGAAACTTTATGTATTTTTAGGCTATACGCATAACGTTTGCTCTTAACAATTGGTTTTTGTAATCTTCTGGCTTCCTGTTGAAATAATTATTGAAAAGTCCAATTTAAGTATCCAGCTTTCTTTGCATAGCACTCGTGCACTTATGAGAAAGAGTACTGTAGTACTACCTGTACTGGTCAGTGAACTAGCCCTCTGCTGTAGTGCTGTGTGGCCCAAGGGCTATAGAAACAGAGACAGCCACCACTCTATACACTGAATGGTGTGGGAAAGATTTTAGCTCAACTAACTTTGATATTTTAAAGTGTAGCATGTTTTGAACGTTTCAACAAAATAGACCATTTGTTCTGCCATAATTTTTAAATCGGTTACGTTTGTTTTTCCGTCCCTACAGGAAAGATGACACGCTGGCCATACCGCCAGGATGGCTCCCGTACTTGGCGCCAGAAGTGATCACGTCCCTCCGAGCGACTAGCCAGTACACAGACAGCGACCTCCCGTTCTCACAGGCTTCAGACGTCTATGCCTTCGGGTCAGTGGAATAAAAAAATTTACACTTAAAAGATTCATATGGTAGGGATTATGATGTAGAAAAGCCAATGTGCGTATAGAAAGACGTGAGGAGAATAAGAAATTCAATAAAAGTTTTGACAATTTTGTATGGTCGTTATGTTTGAGCTTGTCTGCTGTGGCCACTCAAGGGATTTGAAGAAAAAAATCATTGTCAACAATATGACAGATAGCCATTGTTGACAGCATTTATAATGCTTTGGTCAAAGGGAAAAATAATCGAGAGGGCCACCAAAAAGTGACCACAATTGGTAAGTGGTCCTTATAATATGCAGAGGTGGTGCAGGTTTGATTCCAGTTGTTTGCAAATAAAACAATAACTAAGATGTGAATAACATTCCACAACTGAAATTCATTCAAAACATACAGTATTCCCTTTCTTATGCAACAAGACAAAATCTGCACAAAAAGATATTATTATGTAGAACAAATATAGAATAAAGAAGACTTCCATGTTAATGTGAGATGTTTTTCCCCCCTCCTCCAGAACGGTGTGGTACGAACTACTAGTGGGAGACCTGCCCTTCAAGACTCAGCCGGCAGAGTCCATTATCTGGCAGGTGGGGAAGGGTCTACGACAGTCCCCCAGCAATGTGCAGAGTAGGGATGCCAAGGTATGTGTGTCTGTCTTCCAGTGTGTCTGACGGACTGTCTATTTGTTTCTGTAATTCTCATGTTCACAATGCAGCCTTACCATACATCCTCATTATGCTGCTATTTTGTATGCGAAACATGGAAGGGTCGCAAAGCAGTATGGGCAAGGGGATGAAGCCTGCCATCTCTGATTTCGTTATTTTGTTTATCTTCTGGGGATATTGTTTTTGCTCTGTTTCTTCGATTCCAAACAAATTATGTCAATGACAGCTGTCACCATGGTTAGCGGTAAGGTAGCAGACACCCTGTGGTGTTTGATTAGTCTGATACATAATGTAGCAAGTGGCAGGACAGAGCTGGAGAGGCTGGTCACCATATATATGACTGCGTTTGAGTAAGAATGAACAGAGCAGTTGTTTGTTAGGCTAGATCATGTAAAGGTAAACATTATGTATTTCTCTTTATTGGGTTTTCCAAAATAAGTTACCGGTACAAATTAAAATACTAACAGAATAAGGACATACATGGGTCACAACAAAAGCCAAATAAAAACCGAGACAATGTGTACATGTGCAGCACACATACACTTACAGATAATTATAGCCTACCTTATAGATATTGTAATTTACCTCCAAACAACATTGTTTATTAATAAGTATATGATTTCCTTGTAAATGTTACCTTTCTGGTTTCAACTGTAATTCTATCCCCACCCCAGGATATCCTGATGCAGTGTTGGAAGACCCAGCCCGACAAGAGGCCCCAGTTCAGTCACCTCACGCAGACCCTGGACAGGTTGCCACGGAAACGCCTGACCCGCAGCCCGTCCACACCTCTGCACCTGTCACGTTCCGCAGAGTCCATCATATGAACTTCACACACACATACATAGATACACACACACATACACACACATACATACATACATACATACATACACACACACATACCACTGGGTGGGCAGAGTGCTGGGCGTCTTCACTAATTCTTACTTTCAAACACATATCAACATTTGTCCTCTTAGTTTGACAGAGCAAAGCTCTGAGTCAAGTGATAAAAGTACAAGGAATCTACTGGGTTCTGGGGTCGTGCTCCCCTTGGAGTTTTTAACCTCTGAAACACTATTTCCCGTATTGGACGGGGACTTTTTTTACATGGCTTAATGCAGATTTTGCTTTAGTCTTGTGGCACTGTTGACCACTGGATGAAACTGTCATGAAGTTTTGATTTTTTTTTCTCTCAAGGGGAACAGAATGCTTACAGCTTTTGTCCCAAGCAGCAAAATTCTGTCCAGGGACGGAAGCACAGATGCTGGAGAGAGCTCTGGTACAACCATTGTTCTCACCTATTGTTCTAAATCATTGGCAGGTGTACTCTCGTTTCTTGATTCTCACTGGTTAGATTCAAACTTGGAACTGACATCTTCACTAAATGCATCTTAGAAATCACAACAGTAAACTGAATAAACCATTCTTCATGACTGGAAGACAAAAGAAGAAACAGACGTTTGGATATTCATAACACAACTAAATGTTTTCCATATCAGATTAGTTTGGGTAGAAAAACACTTGGCAGAAGGAAAAAAATCAGTGGTTCATATGCACATGTTGGCAGAAGATATCTGAACTGCACTTATGAACCATATGATTGTATGAGTCAATATGTATAGAAAAAATACTTTCTTTACAAGATTAAGCTTTGTGAATAAAGTTCAACGGGAAGGAGCATTTAGATGCCGTGGAGAGAATTGTTCTGCTTGATGAGTTTTGTGCAATAATGGCAGAAAAATTTCCACATATTGTTCTAAAAATGTTGAACAAGATGAAGACATTGATGGAATCATGATTTGAAAACCTTTATTATGCGTAATTGCACATATGATGTGGTACATGTCATAAAAATGACAGCCATTCTGGGTAGGAAAGAGAAGAAATGCTCTTCCACTATTCCAGTGTTGCTGGCTGCATGTCAAATATCACACACAAACTCACAGTACCAATCATACACAGACCACCAGCATTCTGTCACCCAAAGTGCTCACCACTTACTACTGCCTTAGTTCCAGCTACTATTGTGCTGTCTAGTCGTAAGAACCACTACCAAGACTGGGCAAGGAAGACAGTGTAACACCCATCCAAGTACTTAAAGACATCACATCTTGTTTTGAAATTGCTTGAAGGAAAAAATATTTGACCTGTTTAGTATACTTTTGTTACTGATTGTTGAAAAGCAGTATTGAGATTATTGAAAAAGGTTGAATTCTTGTGAGTTCCCCCCCCCAAAAAAGTGTCAAAATTTTCCTTTAGAACAAGAATGCAAGTAGCCTGAGATGTAACACTAAAACAATGTCTTATGTGAAAAATATTTCCTTCTGTGTTGATATTTCTATTTACATACTTCACTCATTACTAGAAAAATGAGCAAAAATGGTTTATTTGCTATGTTATTTCCAAAGTCACAGTATGTAAAGCAAATGTTTTGTTCTCAAAAAAATTCAAACCTATTGAAAAGTCTCACTTGCCTAGTCTTGTATTTACTCAAGTCAAAGAAAGGGCTATTTGACATGATCTTGTAGAATGTTAGCAAACTTAAAAGCTTCCAAGATATCCTAGATTTCTACCATGCTAAATGATGAGTAGCTAGCTAGGAAAAAAATGAAGAAATGTCTGTGCTAATATCATTGTAAATATGAATAGTCATTATTGTAATTATGTCCAGAAAGTTTATCATGATGTTGATAACAGTGAAAGAAATATCAAACGGACAGATGTCAAAAATAAGGTACAGAATTGGGAAGAAGAAGAAGAAGAAGAAAAAAGAAGTGCAGGAATATGCTTGTAAACTAGATAAAATTGTACTGCAACTAGAAAAAATCAGTGCACTCAGAAATGGCAAGTATCTAATAGGTGTTCCTTTTTTTGTACAAAAAAAGACAAAGGATTATAGGGAATGTAGCTAAAACAGGTTATTGCGAATTTGAATGCAGAAAAAAAAGCTGAGGTAGAACTTGATGTAATGAAGTTGTTGCATACTTTCATGACTTGTATGGTAAATGTCGTTAATTGTGCCCCCTAGCAAAAGTGAGCAAAAGAAGGCAGATTTTTAATTGTAAATATCATATACTAATCAAGCAGGGTTTTATTACGATTTTAATTGTAACTTGTGGCTGCTGGATGATATATATATGGGCCGTAAGTACGTTTTTTAATATTCTCACTGAGACTTTACATACATTTTTTATGTGGGTGGTTTAATATGAATCATACAACCATGTTTTCCCTTCTGTCAAGGAAAAAAAATGCATCTTCAAAAACGTTGTAATTTGTAGATTCCATATTCTTTATTCAAGAATGGCCAGAAATTCTTCTTAATTATTAATGGCCAGAATTCCTCTATTTTTGCTCTCCTCTTGTCATAACATTGTTCTTGACGATTCGACCTTTCTTTGAGAAAATTCCCACCCCTCTCTTTTGAAATAGAACAGTCCTAGTCCTGCTTTTGGTATGGATTTCATTCAGATGAATTGAATTTCTAGATTACTACCATTGTCCAACAATACAAATTTCCAGATTTTCTATCTGTTTATGTATACAAGACCTTAAGAGGAATGTTTTAACGTAATTTATGTGACAAATACACCCATATAAGCAGAATTTTGTGATTTTATACCTTCGAATTTGGACGAAGGCCACAGTTTGTAAACAAATGCTGGCGTCAATATGTGTTTTAGTTTGATTTCAAAACCCTGTTGAAATCTTAGAAACCTGTGCCACTACGGTGTATAATTGATTGTTCTTAGTCATTTTATAATTCACTTCAGAAAATTCTCCACATTGTGCCTGCACTGGCTAAGTTATTGTTTTATGTAAATATTGCCTACATTTTTTTCATGCATATTGGGAAGAGTTATGCCACTGGATATGAATTGCCACTATATTTTTGTTTTCTGGAGAGGCCATTGTAGGACGTGCTAGGTAGAATTTGCATTTTGCTGTTTCTCAGTGGCAGCAATTAAAGTAAAAAGGCAGATGGACAATGTGTGTTTAGTCCGAGTGATTTGTTTATTTGTTCGTTCATTTAAAAGATCTCTATTTAGTGACAGTACATAATACATATTTCACTAGTCTTCCTGGAGTTGTAATTATAAGAAACACATTACATTACTTAACATATTAAGACACGTAAGTGATTGCTGTGTGTGGTGTCGGTATTGGGTAGGGTTGTAGTATTGTATTTACTCTGTTGACTCAGAGCATACTCTCCAAGCAGAGGTTAATGGAGAAGATCGTGACCTTTTTATCCTCTGCCCCGTTTTTCGTCGGCCATCTCGAGAACGGGGCAGAGGATAAAAAGGGCACGATCTTCTCCATTAACCTCTGCTTGGAGAATATCGGAGGCTAGAGGTTCTGGGTTCGACTCCCTGGCAGGCCTCAATGTTGTGCCTTTGGCCCTCGGCCACTCAGGTGCAATAGAGCACCTAGCTGCAGTGAGGGGTGTCCTCTCACATGGGATGTAAAGCTTAGGTCCTGTGAGGAGAGGCACACATCGAGCACGTTAAAGAATCCACCACAGTTATCAACCAGAGTTCTACGCCCTCACACCTTCAACATAATGTCTGTTTGTCGGTTGAGTGGAGCCGCGATTACACGCCATGTTTCGTAATGACTTTGACATACAGCCGTAATAAAAATCATATGTGTTAGAATACAAGGCAGCTACAAATCAACTGGAGTTCTACGACATACACGTTCGCCAAGTAATTTGGTCTCATTACAAATTGTTATTAGCAACTATGTAAATCAACTAATGTGCATGATAAATGACTTAGGATGCTCACATCTACACAACTTGCAAATGTTACAATAATAACTTCACTTAATGATGTTAACCCGGCCTTTTTGAGTGACGTATTATAAGGGTTTGAAGGTTGGCAGTAGCCTGAATGTCATCCTGTTTAGTTCATGGTATGGTGAAGGTAGAGCCTGGGACTAAACAGGATGACAATCATGTAGGCGAGGTTGCACGTCCTATACTATGATCTAAGTATGATCAAAAACGAGTTTTCACCACTTTGACGTTGATGATCAGTTCGACTGGCTCAAACGGAAATTCTCACGGCATGCAACCGTTTTCTTTTTAGACCTTAATTTCTAGAATCTTTTAGGAACACACTCGGAGGACTACATGAATGCGACCATATCCTCGACACCAATTGGCCTTGAACAGTGCACCTGTTGAACTTTGGCCCATGTCGTCACACCTATGAGACAGAGAGTCGCCCCAAGGGCAAAGCGACTGGGCGAAGAACTCCCGTAGAAAAATAGGATTCTCTTACAAACTTGGAGGTTCCTAGTCAACGAATAGCAGCACCATGGCAGGTTTGTACATTCTGCTGATACTATGAATGCCTTCAAACCACATACGTTAGGTATGTAGTGTCACCTGATTGTGACGCTTAATGAACGAGGGAGTCATTCTATAACTCTAATTTTTACACAGGAATGTTGAAGCTCGGTAGGCTAAACAACGACTCTCCAGCACACTATGCAGCAACTTTCAGGGTCTTCTTAACTTCCCTTGAGCTGACCGAGGAGAAGGCCCGCCAGTTCGTCGGCTCAAAGGTTCCAGACTCTGTCCTGTGTGAGTCGGGAGCCATGTGTGTGCTGGGGATAGGGAGTGGACAAGGTGAGACCGCCATGGTGACCTTGTCACGTTACTTTGCAATCTGCAAACCGTAAACAGCACCATGCCAAGGACGTATGAGTCAGCGTGTTAACGTTGTAGCAGGTTTCTTCCGATGGCTATAGACGTGCGATCTTATATGATCAGCTGCTTACTTGCTAACTAGCTTGCTTGCTTGATTTATCCGAAGATAATCTTACATCTCTAAACATTCAAGTATTCGTATGATGTTGTCCGCAATTCAACTGAATTATTGTATTCCTAGGAGAGAGTGACAGGGTCATATTGAAGAGGCTTCTACAACACCACAGCAGTGTGTACAACAGGGTTGTGGAACCGTCCGAGACAATGATTCAAAAATACAAGGTGGTTATTTTGATAAATAGAGTTTTGACATCACAGCCTGATCTTTCTGTCGGTTTTATCCCTTTCATATCATTTTTCTTAATCATATATCTACAGTCAAACAATTTGTTCACCGGTCAAATCTCCCGGGTTCTGTCCCATCATGTTCACGCTTGACATGGACCTTTTTTACCGCGGAATTGGCATCATTTTTACGTTCGTTTTTGTTATGAATTGATAAGCCGCTTTATCAATGACAAAAATCATAAGCCAATGAATGATATGTTAATGTAACTCCCATTTGCCACAGGCCCTGGCACGTGAAGACACGAGTCTGGGTGCTGTAAAGTTTGACTGGCGCCAGCAGACAGCGGAAGAGTACTTCCAGACGAAGGACGACACAAAGTTCCATCTGATCCATGCTTCCCACGTCCTTTACTATGTGGAAGATCCAGTCGCCACCTTGCGGAATATGTGGGAACAACTGGCAGATGGTGGCTACATATTACTTCCCATGGAGTCAGGTATAATAGTAGTACAGTGTGTATATATGAATCTCAACACGTTGTTAAATATCAGATGAAAAGCACTGAACGTGTTCTTGTTCTTTTTTTCCATTTCAAGCGTTTCAAGCCGTGCTCCCTTTCTTTGTCCTGAACATGCTAAATATCGCTCCGTACCAGCTTTCTTTGGAACTGCAAGTGCGTTTTCATTGGTGACTTTAAAACAAGATTACTCATCATCAAATTGATAGTTTTTCTACCTTGTAATTAGCCGTAGAAATGACATAATAAACATAATCGTATGTCAACGTTAACCATGCAAATTAAGACCGATGATTTTTATGGATCGATGATAGGAACTTCAGACTTGTGACATTTACTTCTTATATTTGTGATATGAAAATCGGCTTAAAGTGTAGGTATAACTTATGGTGTACATTATGATTAGGACTTGTGCGACGAAGTGATATACTCGACTCGAGTAGTCGACCCTAACTCCTCCTATTTTACATATCTACAGAAAAGGGGGACATCGGGAAGATGAAACTCAAGATGTGGGAGGATTTCGGCCAAGGTGACCGTTTGACCACGGCTCTGCGTTTCTCCGGTGACATCAAAGGATATCTTGACGCACTGGGCATCAGTTACATCTGCGAGAATGCATATGTAGTGTCTCTCAACGTCACGGAGTGTTTTAAGGAAAACTCTGAGTCAGGAGCGCTGCTTCTTGACTTCATCACACACACGCCTAACGCCTCCAATATGCCAGAGATACGATCAATGGCTCTGGAGTATATTCGAAGAAATTCGTCTGTGATTGGTGACAAGACTATTTTCCAGTCAACTGAAGAAACTATCGTTGTTTTAAAAAAGGGGGCAAAAAAGGAGTAACGCCCTTTTTGTGGGGGTAATCTTAAGAAAAACCGCTGTCAGTAATTAATGCATTTAAAACATCACAGTGTGTACTATTACTTTTCTCTTTCTAACAAAACACACAAAGCTGAAGTTAGATACATCGGTAGGCCAAGGAAAAAATGTTGTGTTTCCGTCTACCCAAATGACCCTATCAAAATCCTGTCGACCCTAGACTTTTGGGGGGTCGACCAAAGGGACATAAAATGTTCCATCTGACACCTACGCTGTCGAGTAGGTTTCCAAAATGTTCCGCATTTCTGTTACCCACCAAACTTATAATTAGATCTCCGTATGTTGACACATTGCATAGTTATCTATTCCTATCTAATTTTATTGAATCTGTGCTACTGCAACGCCTCGAAGATTAATGTGCATGTACTAGTATCTGCATTGAGGGTCAAGTTATCGGACTGGGTTGGGCTGCATTGTGGGTTCAACTGTGGTTAACTATCTAATGTACGCGTACGACATTTACCTCATCAGTTGCCCCTCCGCTAAATTGAATTGAATTGAAAAGTATATGTCTCTTATCAAAACATGACTACAAACCGACGACGTGAACTTGGAAATGTTGAATTGTGAACGGATGTTACATAACGTTACAGATATGCTGGGAAAATATTTCCCCAACATTCATATGTCCTATATATCAATGATTGTGCATGCAAGATTATGAGTGAATAATAAAGCATTCTATCAGAGTCTGTGTGTTGGATCTGTCCGTACTCGCGATCATATTCTAGAGCGGAATATATGTCAAAGATTCTCAAAGTCCGTATGTTAGATCTGTCCCCGTATTCGTGTCAATGTCTTCTGTAGTCGCTAGATGGCTCTCTTCAGTGGGCAGTCGACGCACCTGGTGCTGCAACTCAAAGTCATGATCAAAGACAAATGATGGTTGGTCGAGAGAAATACGAAAAATGAAGAGTCTTCCTGTCCTTTTGAAAAACGGTCAAATTCGCTTGTGATTAACCAATAAGCGTTACCCGATAAGTCATTTGCTCTACCCATATTTTTTCCAATAAAACTTTCATAAATGGACGAGGTCATCGAAGTTGTTTTCGGGAGGGTAAAAGCATACTTTATTTCTAAATCGAAATCACCAAATTTCATAAAAAATCTCGGGAAACAAAGATTCGATGAGGACCAATCATTTTTCCCGCGACTTTTCCATACCTTGTTTACACCGCAAGACTCGTTCCTAGAAAACCTCTGCCTGCACAAATGGGTAGAATTATTCTTCCCCAAATTCTTATATGACAATCATATCTATTACAAAAATACATAATTATAGTATATATTTTGCATTTTTTAATATTCCCTCCGTTGATTGATAATATGCAATCAAAACAGGTTATTTGTTGAGGAGATGATAAAGGCACCAGATAACGCTGTAATAGACACCTAGAGTTCTCTACAAATGTGGCTCCACTTCCGGGTTCACGCAGTATTGGTCTCCTCACGTCTCTTGGCAGCGTGAAGGTCTCTCTCCTACCTCTCTGTACTCACGTTTCATGTCACTGACCTTCCTCCAGGTAAATATTACACCTGACCCCGCCGATCAATACTTTTAGCTGATTGATCAAGCTTTTATTTGAGTAGGAGGAGTCGTTTGTTTAAGCATGAGTGCCAAGGATCAAACCCAACAACAACAACAACACGGCGGGTCGAGTAGCTACAGCTCGTCGGCAGGTACAGGCACGAGCAGCATGGAGACGCTCGGCACGCAGGACGTCATCGACGGGGACCACTACGAGGAGGAGCCCGAGGCTGAGCCGATCTGGGGCCGACTGTTTCCCGTGGGCTCGGCGTTCACGTCGCTAGGTGAGAGCTAGAAAGAGGTCGCAGCACGTGGATAAAGGGGGAGGGGCGCTTACGTTGTGTGTGTTGGAATCAGTGTTACGTTGTAGTGGTTTGATAATCTTCAAGCAGAGGTATGTTGGGGTGGAAGATTTAATGTTTTCTAACTGCCGGGCTTCTGATTGACGGCTATTAATCTCAATTGTCAGAGAAACTGGGCTGTCAGAAAACGTTACGATTTCCACCCAATATCTGCTTGGAGACATAGTAACTGGTTTTGATTGACACTGTGTTGTGTGTTTTATTGTAGTCTAGATGTGAAAAAAATAATGATAAAAATTTTTCACAACATTGTGTAGATGGAAAATGGCAGGTGGCATCAGTATGTGTATGTGTGTGTGTGTGTGCATGTGTATGTTCATGTGTGAATGTGTTTGAATGTGTGTGTACTAGTATGTGTGTCTTTATGTATGTAATACTATGTATATATGTATGTGTGTGTGAGTATGTGCATGTGTGTGTGTATATGTTTGTATGTATGTACTAGTATGTGTGTGTGTGTTTGTGTGTGTGTGTGTCTGTCTGTGTCTGTGTGTGATCCTGAAATTCCCAATATATACAACGCAGTCTACAAAATTTTATCCAGTTGCTTGAGTAACTATTTTTGGCGTATACAATGCAGTGTTGCCAAGTATCCTTGGTGCTGCAATTTATTTCAGTAGGACTGAAATGGTCACAAAGCATTAATGTGTGTAAGGGGGTGAAGTTTGCAAACTCTGGTCACCTTAAGCTTGTTTCACATAGCTAACTATAAAGCCAAACAAGAGTAGAAACAAGTGTCAGCCTTTCTAATATGGAAAGCAGATAAGGAGTAGAGAATTGTTATTGTTATCAGATGTTGTAAGAGAACATTCATCCTATCTATTTCTCATCAACATTTATAACCTATAATATGAATTAATCATAGCTGTAAAACATGTTGAGGCATGTAACCAGCAGTATGTCTTAATGATGCCTAATCCATATTTCTGATTAGATTTAGTCCAGGAGGAGTACAAATTTGGTCGGGACTCGAAGGCGGATTACAGTTTCGACTCCCCTGCCATCAAGAGGAGCATGTACTTCCAGGCTTACAGCAAGAACCACTTTCGAATCTTCAGGGTGAGACTTATAATTACAACAGTTGTTTTCTCTGTATGTATTCTTTATAGCCTGGGTACCATCCTCCATAGTAACTGCTGGCTCAATCTTTTCACTTGCTAACTGTGGTTACTACGGAGCATGGTAGCCATGCTATATTCTTTCAGTTTCACACATATTCAAGATTTAACGGGTATATTAGCCATGCCCCTACATTGTGCCCTTGGGACCTTCCCTGGCGGTGGAGTGATGCCCACAGAGCCTCTTTGGCTAATCTGTGCCAAAAAACACACTACAGATTTGGTTGCCAATATCTAGCAAATTTGCCACCAAGAACTGTACAAATTATTAATGTTTCTGCATACAGTCTGTAACAGATTTCCACAAAATATTTATTCCATCCAGGAGAAAGTGTCAGACAGCTGTTATAACGTCTTCCTTGAGGACACCAGCTCCAACGGAACCTTTCTGAACGGGGACAAAGTTGGAAAACACAAGAAACAGCTGCTGAGAAACAATGATGAAATAGCCCTGGCCATGAAGAAAAACAAAGGTGAGTCCTTGGACTAGAAGATGTACATGTAGAAAGGGTCTTGAAATACCACCTGCTTAATGCAGGTAAATGCAGGTATAACTTGTATTTTTGATGTCTACCTACACCTAAGCTGTACTAAGCTGCACCTAAGTGGCAAAGACGAGTGAGAGTGAGTAAGTGAGAAGCTGCACTTATATTAAAATAATGCATGAGAGGAGGTCAATAAGTTCTCAACCAGAAACAAGGGTCACTACTCAAATTTCAGGATATGGATATAAAGTATGAATTCTTTTGTGAATATCCACCAAAATGCAGATCACTGTGGTCATAACTTTGAAGGTGATGTGCTTTTGAAAATCATTATGTAAGAGGTGGGAAAAACATGAGTAAGGAAGACACTAGAATTGTGATCAGAGCTATGTCAGTGATTCTTGTGTCCCTCGAGCTCATCCCACGAAGACATTGTCAAAATGTTTGAAGCAAAATCTCTCAATTGGCCATGGTTTTTCCTCACCTAACATTACAGATTTTCAAAGATTTTCAAAGGCCTGCAAACTTATTGAAGTTTGCCAAGGCACAGGCCAGTAAGTGATACCAAAAGTGCCTTGCATTCTTTATACTAGTAGCATCCTTGACTAGACAGCAAATAACGAGATCCAAAACAATGTTGTTAGAACTGTTTTCAAAACATCGGTCCGAAGTGGTTTTAAAAACTTTACCCCTATAGTTAAACTGGATACCCCTGCTTGGATTTGTATTGACTGCTGCATCCAACCATCTTGATGTCTTCTTCCCTCCCAGCTTTTGTTTTTATGGACATTAACGGTAATGAAGACATGAGTCTACCCGAGGAGCTCAGACGAAAGTACACGCTGTCAAGATTCCTCGGGAAGTAAGCATGATGATCTGTCTTATTCTTTGATATACTAATAACACTAGAAATTAAGAAATATCAGTTAATTAAGCCTTTAAGTAAATTTGAAGACATATGCACACAGTGAATGACAAGTTTTGTTTATCATGAAATGAATAGTTATAAAATCAAATATGTGAGCAATGTTACAGTATCGAATTAGCATCATATTTCAGTATCAAATCAGTAATGTAACAGCAATGTTATTGCACTATTTACTGGAATGGTACATATAATTGTTTAAAGAATTCTAAGAGACCCTACAGTACTGACCTGTCACCTAAAAGTTTTAACAAAAATGGGTATAATACTGCATTGATACTGTGATGTTACTGTCAGTATTGAATCTAGAGGACATTGTGATTACCCCCAGGGGTGCGTGTGGAGAAGTCCGCCTGGCCTTCACCAAGGGAACATGCCACAAGTTTGCTGTGAAGATAGTCAGCAAAAAGGTCTTCACTATAGGAGGCAGGAACCAGAGAGTGAGTAGAACATGAAAAAATGTTGACAACTTCATCTACGCTTTTTTTCTACAGTTTTAGATAACTTATGATTGTGTTTTAGATAACTTATGATGGTGTAAAATGTTTGGTTACATAATGTGCACTTTTACTAGTTTTAGTAACATAACAGTAAGGATCAGCAGGTAGCATACAAAACGTATCTTGGCTTAGTAATTACTGCATACGCAATAGGGGTTTGAATCTCAGCTTATGTATCTGTTAACAATATAACGTTAGCACTATTATCATATCCAATATGCACTATCAGCCTGCACTATCCAATGTCATCCACCATTTGAATTACTCGCTTTGTGAGTTGTGTATTAGAAGAGAGTCTGGAAAAATGACACAGTATGTCAGTCGAATAACATTACTGGACAAACATGAGAATTTGTGATTCAGACTTGTTGAAATACCTGTTTCCCTAGGTCGTAGATCCAGACATTCTAATGACGCAGAGAGATATTTTGTGATCTGTTTCCTTATTCCCTAGGCCCTGGATCCAGAGAGAATCTTTGGAGAGGTGCAGATCATGAAGGGCTTAAAACATGTGAGTCTGAAACTTGTCTGTCTGGTAATACCCTATGTAGATGTACAATGTACATGTATTCGTCAGAGTGTATTTTTGAGTCTATTTGTCTATATACTGTAGAACTATAGCTGTATATATGAAGAAATGTGTGAAGTTGTCGAAAAGTCATCCCAGAAACAATGAATGTAGCAATTCAGCAATAAGACAATACAATATAAGAATATCAATAAGTATGATTTTATATTATTTAAAGTAGAAATACTGGTGGGCGGCCATTGTCAGAAAACAATCTTTCACATTTTGTGTGTGCTTGAACAGTCCTTGGCAAGGTTGCTATTGATATCATTTAGAAAAAAACTTTCTCTCTGTCTACAGCCCTGTATTATCAAGATAGAAGATGTGATAGACACTGAGGACACTTTGTACATAGTCCTGGAACTGTGAGTCTTCTTTCCTATGATTATGGTTTTACACTATATTCTTACCGATACTAACCATTTACCTTGTATAATTATACACATAATGTGAAACATCATAATCATGACTCAACAGTACACATAAACTTGACTCTACATGCTTAGACAACAAGATTCTGTATACCAACACTGTATTATGATTAAGATATTGTTAAAGAAAGTTTTTAAGGTGATATGTTAAAATGCCAGGAATTTGTCATGTTTTTACAACAGTAATGTAGTTATTAAAGGCTGCTTACGCCGTTACAGTTCTTTATGATGTGTATGTGTCAAACTTTTAATAGAGTTTGAAGAACCAGTTTGAAGAACCAGTTTGAAGAACCAGTTTGTAGGATGTAGTAGAAATGCATCAGAAGTATGTTTCTTGAGTACACCAAACTATACCTAGACAAGCAGAAGTGCTAATTATAACACTGATATAAGTTGAAACTATAAGGCAGATAAAATGTCTTGTGTATTACAATAATTTTACTTAAAGCTTTGTGCATGTTTGTGACTTATCAGGGTTGAGGGTGGAGAGTTGTTTGACCGTGTGGTGTCCCTAGGACGCTTCACTGAGCCAGTTGCTAAGCTGCTATTCTACCAGATGTTGGTGGCTGTAAAGGTAAGTTGAACATCATGATGGAAAATGTTTTGAAATTTTCCTCTCTGGAGATGCTAAAAATAGAATCAACAGGTGTTTAAAAGTAAAGGTTGTTTACCCTAGCACTGTTGATTATATCAGCTTTTATAGAGAGTGCCATTCTATTATAAAAGTGTAGAAACTTAGTATTGTTTCTTTTCATTGTTTTTCAGTATTTGCATGAGCAAGGAATCACTCATAGGGACCTAAAGGTGAGTGCACTACTGCCCTCTGGCATAAGTACTTTGAACTGCAGCATTATCCCTTGTGCTGATGTCTCTGTACATGACTATCCTTTCAAACTGTAGGATCATTTGAAAACTGTATGGCGTAGCAATTTCACTGTCATATCGTATGCAATAAATTTTTTTTATTTTTTTTAAACCAAATGTATTCAAAAATTGGTTTGATTTTCACTTTGTCAGAGTAGTAAATAAACAGACAAGGGAGATTTATTTTTGTACAACTTGTGACTGCATCTTTTGAAGGAGTTTGTTTAGGGAAACTTAAAGATATAAACCTCAGAATTGTAGAGTTTGAATTGTCTTTATTCATTACAAATGAAAATTGACAACCATTTATAATAGTTAAAGTATTATGGAGTCGGCAAATATTCTGTCAAGGCTTGGGTGGATTTATTTTCTACTTTCCTTGCAGCCAGAAAATGTGCTGCTTGGCTCTGATGACATGGAGACCATCATCAAGGTAATGTTAAAGACTCTTGAGACTTCTCTGCCAGTTAAGCATTCATATCTTCTTAATTAGTTCTCCTATCCATCAATATACAAGGCAACAAACAAATCCACACCAAAAAAAATGATATGTACCTGACTATAGCAGACCCAATGAAAATCAACACACACATCATGTATTGCATGAAATAGTATATAGTATTACTGACTGCTAAGCTGAGAAATCGACTGAAGCTGTCGACTGTCTTCAGAGACGACAAGAGCCAAAGAGTATATACTGTTACAGTAGTGTTTGCCACAGCAGGTCTACATGTGCCTGCAGTTCTGAGATAAATCAGTAGGTGTTCCTCTTGTCAAAATGCTGTTGGAACTCGCCCTGATGTATGGACAAGTTCCAACCCAGTGTCACAATGTCTAAACAGGAAAAAGAGCGTAGATATAAAGAATATGACAAATTTTGATTCAAGATTACCAGCGAGGATTGAAATGACAATGCACTGAAGCAATAAAAATAATCAATGGAAATTCTTCAAGAGTGGTGCACATCATAAAAGATGAATCAAGAGTGAAAAATATTAAAACTAAAAGTGATAAAAACAATCTAAACAATACATGTAATTGAATCGTTCAATTTGTTTTTTTCCAGGTCTGTCCAATTTTGTTGGTGAGAACTACCTGTATGGAATGAATTTAGAGTGACAGATGCTAAAACTAAAATAGATAATGATTTTAAACAGTAAAATCACACAAATTTAATTTTTGTTGTTTCAGGTGACAGATTTTGGTCTGTCCAAGTTTGTTGGTGAGAACTCCCTGATGAAGACCCTGTGCGGCACTCCGAGTTACCTGGCGCCCGAGGTGCTGAGGACCGCCGGCATGGGCGGCTACACCAAAGCTGTGGACTGCTGGAGCCTCGGGGTCATCCTATTTGTCTGGTGAGTGAACACCTAAGCAGCTTGTTCTTTAATACCTACTCCTATGTTACAGGTATATTCATGTATGCCACCTAGCAGATGAGGACTGAGTTGCATCCATGCTGTTGACAGGTCATTTTTACATTACATGTATGTGGTCCTTATAGCCATCGGATTTTCTGTACCAAATGTACTTTTCAACTTTAAATCAATTCTAAATGAAGCACTTTCCATGCCACCACTTTCTCAACTATTTTTGAAATGATTTGTACCTTTTTGTCTTTTCCCCAAACAATTTTCCATATTAGAAAAAATAGCAAACATTGGAATTGATGAATTTTTGATGTTGCAACTTTGCACAACAGGGCAAGAGTATCTAAAAGCATTTTTTTCATCATTTGATCTTCTGGCTCAAAATGTGTAATCCATAAGTGTGAAAAAAGCACAGACTGATGCTTATGATTATTAAGACTGCTTCAATAATTGAAAAACCTCATAGTCAATATGAAAAGGAAAATAACAACAGCATTTGAATCCTTCCAAGTAGGGTTGTGTACCAGTACCTTTAAGATTATTCATGTACAGGTCCTGAATGTCAAGTGTACCTGTACCGGAATCCAGAACAAACTGGGAAAATTTTGTCTCAAAGATGACAGTTTTTACAATTCAGCAATTGAAAATTAGGAAAAAAATGTAAATACTATTGCTTTGAGATTATGAAAAACAGTATGTCATACAAAGATGACAAAAGTCACCACTAAAATGACAGTTAACTGCACATACATAAACATTCATGTATGTGCACATAAGGTCCAGGTCTAGACTTGTACCCCTGGACCTGGACCTGAAAACAGAATAAGAACACAGCCCTTCTTCCAAGTTTGCAATGGCAACTGTGGAGATTACTGTGGGAGTGCAATTTTCCAGAGACTGAACCCCAGCCTAGCGCCTGTTTTTGCATCTTGATAAATGAGAGCACTGTCGTATCAACCCTTCGAAGAAGCCAACACTAATCCCCTAGAAGACATAGGATGGTGCTGCATGTACAATGCGAATGCTGCGATCAAAATGGATGATCTGCGATAGCGTCCCGCAATCTCCCTCGCCAGATATTCGGTTAGGTGATCTTTCTTAGACACGGGGTCAACACCCTAAGGGTGTCGCACGGCGCGTAATCCGTTTATATCCCCGAGGCGAGCGTTTGTTTCTGCCGTAAACATGGTTTAAATCATAGGATTGACCTTTCGGAGTGTTGTGCTCTTGCCTTGTCAAAACAGCGTGATGTGATGTACGTTTATGTAGTACTAATCAAAATCCAAGATTAACAGGTGATTATTTTCCCTTCCATCAAACATGTCATAGTGCACAATGTGTGCATTTTTGTTGAAGTGGTGTCATCAAATCTGATTTACTTGCAGTAATTTGAACTAGGAAGAGGCCAGTATTTCTAACAATATTATTGAGTAAGCAAGAATGAGTATTCTGGCTACCTGTCAAATGTAGAGTTTCATTTAACTTCAAGAGATACTACAAACAAGCATCCCACATTACTGTAGTATTCATAGATAATTTTTTAGAGTTTGATGCAATTTTTCATCAAATTAGAAAAAAAAAGCCTTTCTCAAAGGGCTTTTGTCAGAAAAAGGCAGTATATCTTGCCACTGTTATGTACTGGTGGTACGTTGAATGTGTGTCCTTTAGGATCTGTTTCAATTAAAGTTCTAATAAGTCAGTGGTAACCCAAGTGGATTCCTGCCATGATCTAGCATCCCTTTGCATTTGCAAATTGAATGTAAGATGTCAGAACTTGTAGGAGCGTCTCTCCCCTGTCAGTGGTTCCTGCCTACAGCGTTCCTCCCCCTTGATCCCAGGGTACTCTTCCAGTCTCGATCCCAGGGTACTCTCCCTGCATACAAATCTTGGTTGACACCTCAAGCAGCATCCTCTCTGAACCTATTGATTCAGAAGTAGAATCATTAACATAAACTTTTCTGATTCATTCAACTAGAAAGAGCGTTTGCTTTTACCTATGTTTGTGTGTGTGTGTGTTTGTGTGTGTGTGTGTGTGTGTGTGTGTATGTTTGTGTATGTTTGTGTGTATGTGTGTGTATAAAAAAACGGCTTCAACAATACTAGACCTCAATCTCATCAACGATGCTTAACATTTATCCTCAGGATTTCCGAAAATAAAGCACAGAGTAGAACCCATGCAACCTCACATAATCTTAATTAAATCATGATTCCTCTTCCTTCTTCCCGTGTGTGTGCTGCATGTCTGATCTTAGCATACCCCCCTCCCCTCTCTAGGAAACAATCTGTGATGTACCAAGTGATTCCTGTTTTCAGCACATTTTGGTAAATCCGGCAATTATTGTGATCACCCTCCATGTTAAGATAACAATTCGTCATGGGGCAACAGGGATGTGTTTCTTCCCTCACTTCTGAGATAATCTCCAAGTCTTATTACACACGACTGCACTAGAAGTAATCCTCCAAATCTCCCTGGGTTTTTCCCGCACCAAATACTACAATTAGAGAATGTACGGCGTGTAAAGTGCCTGTCTATCACCGGTAATCAGGACGTGCTGCAAAGCTTTCGGAAAGACCCGGCCCAATCAGGGGCTCGGCGCGTTCCCCTGTATCGGGGTCAACATTTGTCTGTCACTGTGAATTAGTGCACCCACACTAGAACGGAACAAAAAAAAACTTCTGAACTCAACAGCCTTTGTAGAACAAAGTTTGACATGGCAGTGACTGATTTGTTAATCAGTTACAATTTCACTGTCCAAATGACAGACTTAAAATGGACAAGTTGAGTACATCAGTCCCACTGGACAGAGTGGACTATTACAGATTCAATGTATTAGTACATGAAAAAAAACCTTTGTAGATAGATGAAGTATGCTTTTAACCATGTCCAACAAACTGACATGGTTTTCAGTACCAAGGAGAGGACCATTGTAAAGGGTGATATCTTCATCACTCTCACAATCTGATTTATGTTTGACATTTCTCTTTTAAAGGATAACTTTCCTAGATTAAAAGTGCTTATTGTGGCATGGATATACCTTTATGTAAATGATATATAGGCTGCAGTGAGAAGATTCAGGTGAAACTATGCATGTATACTAAGTCTCAATATTCAGCAAGATTTTCCTTCAACAATGTCAGACTTCACGGCTCAACAATGTTGTAGATCCTTTTGTATGATGCTACTCATAAAGTCCAGAAAGAATTTGATTTGCAATTATGCATCAGTCTTCTCCAGACCTATTTCAGATCAGATATGACTTGTGATTTGTCCAAAGGAAACATGCATGTAGCAGTTATAAGTTTGAGTTTTATGATAAAGTTTCAGTTATATAAACTTATAAAGAGTTTTAGATCCGGTATATCAATAGATCATGAAAGCAATACCTCAGGAATGCAAGTCCAAAAATTCAGAGCTTTGTTCACATCTTTCTCTCTGTGGTATGATTGGTCAGCTTTAATTAAAAGAATCATGGAACACCCTAATATAATGATTGCTATGATAAACATAATAGGCTTTTCGAATTTAAGAAAAAAGCAGGGTTGACAGGCCCCAAGGCTTACCCGAGAGTATTATATGAAAGAAAAATGCAGAGTATACAAAAGAAATTATGCAACAGGATTACTTGATAAGCCCTTTTTTGCTCATCATTCGTTTGCCTGAAGACAAAGCTTTCAAACTCCAAACCGTTCTCACCATGCCTTTTGGGGGCTCCATGGATCCGATGAATCTTTAAGTTTTCAAGATCTTATCCCTACAATCCATCTTAGAGGAGAGGATTAATATTTGGAAGGATGGCAGTTTGTCATAATGGGTCTTCAGCTGATATTATGTAAGAGAGGATGTGCAAGGATTTTGATGTAGAGGTGTCGTGAGTCAACATGATTTTTCTTTTTTTTTGTTTCAAGGCATCCGCATTTGAGATGAAGCATGATGCTTTTTCAGGTACATGTACCTAGTGGTAGTGCAATGCGGCTTTGCTACGGCTCGCGTTTTTGGCCAAGCACACCGGGTCACCCCTACTCTTCTTGATAAGTCTGTTATCATTTATTGTATCATATACATATAAGTTTTAAAGCCTGGCTCAGAAGGACACTTCAAAGTTTGATATTGCAGGAAGTTGTTGTACTTCCATAGTGTCATTGACAAATGATAATAAGCACTTTTAATGTTATATGGCATCTTGACTATATGCATAGGAGAAAAATCATACCACCTTGATATATGGAACTGATTTAACTAGATTATATTGCAAAAATATGCAGTAACTGTTGCAAGGATTGATATGCATGCATGACATCCTTGACAATCTGTTGGTACTAATAATTTCAACACTAGGAATCAGATGTACCAATAGCTGATAGCATCTTTATTAGATTCATAAAATAAATGAATTATGAAAGAAGAATGCAAACAATACATCCAATAATTAGTTTTAAGAAATGACAAATGTGGTTTCGATTTGTTCCGAATTTGTAAGTTTTGAATTTGTTTGAATTTGTGCCATGAGAATTGTAACATGCATGTTTAAGATGAAAAACTGGAAAACTTTTAAAAGCAAAATCAAAGCAGCTCTGGATATATTTATATTGGTTGTTATAAAAGTAAATGGATCTGAACTCTCCCTGAAGTTTAAGAAAAACATCTATAGGTAGATTACTTTTGATACTAGGCAAACGGTGCTTAATCATTGAGATTACATTCAATTGCAAGATATTTTCACTGCTTTGCTTTGATGTCTTGGTTCATATGATACCACCTGTAACCTTGAGTTATTTCAGAACTGCAGAGTTTGCAACTTTTTACCTTTTATGTGCAATTTTAGTTTATTCTATAGAATTGTGGACTATAGGTGGGTTTTACTTTCATGTGATAGATGCAACTCCATTTCCGCAGTTTTTTTCTATATTATCACCTGAGATGGATCCTTAAATGGCCTTATCATGTCTCCCAGACATTCCTACGGGCATGTTTAGGGTCGTTCCATGGGGTGGGATGATCAAGGAGAGAATTAATACCTAAGGTGGCGTAACAAGATCTGTTAAAGCACTGGGGGTTCTTAGTAATCACACCTTCAAACAACATTACACAGGGCTTAGTTTATGTTCTGTTGTAAAAGTAACATTCTGAATAGATTTTTCACTCACTGAGATTGACTTTGAAAGTAAATCAGTGACTGTGCATAGCCGACGGGTAGCTGTTAAGTATAAGTGCCAGATAGTCAAAGTTGTAAAATTGTGCAATGCAGTATTCTGCTGTACAATGTATTTCAATAGTACCAAAGGTTTTTTTAACCCATCTCCTCCCGATCTAATTAGTCTGTAATTCAATCATCATGGTGATAGTTCTTGTGGATTGGTTGGTCGACTTCAGGGCAAGATGGGATGCAAAAATGTTTAGAAGCACATGATTTACAAAGAGTATTTCAACATGAATTTCTGTTGCAAGTGTTTGCAAGTGTTGTTTTTTCAAACATTGTTTAGGTCATCACAGTAATTTGATTTCTTGCTCCTCAGATTTGGAGGAAAGGAATGGAGCCTATAGCTAAGGGTGTATGTAATACAAAAGAAAAAATATACAGTTTCCTGTAATAGACCTTTTGATAAGTATTATACTACCACATGTGTCACAAAGTCAACATATCAAACTGGATAATATTCAGTCAATGGATTTTCAACTTTTAATCTTTATCATTGATACAATTTGAATGTAAATACAAAGCCTTTAAAAACTAAGAAGACAATGACTGTTGGTGCCAAATATAAGCATATTAGCCTGATTGATATCCTTAATGGTAGATGTGATTTCATTCTTTTCAAAATTAGAAGAATTTTAAAGTGGTGATGAATCCAAGAACCAAGAAATTACATTGGTGCAGCCCTGTTCATGATCTTCTGATAAAGAGAACATAGCCCCCTCCCCAACTTTACTTGCTGACCGGTTTTCCCACTTGTAACAGTTTAAACTGTGATGGACTGATGCATACGTCATTTCCATAAAGGTAAACGTACCAACAGACGAGATTCATCCTTATCTTAAAGTTGGGGATATTTCTAATCCCCCAGAACACAATATATATCCACCCAAAGGAGAGGAAACATTATAAAGAGCTATTACCCCTATCTTCCACAGATACACTGTACCACTGCAGCCATAGAAAACCGTCTTATCACCATTTCCAGACAGTGTTGTGGGCGTGTTTGTGGGCCGTCTCCTGGGATTGAATGATCAACAAGAGAGTGGGATGATATTAAGACTTCATGGTGATACCGCAAAATTGTGTGGAAAGTAAATGGCTATTACTTACCACTATGCTCAATCTTTCTCCCAGAAAAGGCAAGGATATGAACGTGTGCTGAACAAAAGCAAGGATTGCAAAATGTTTTTAGGGGTATAGTAACGTTTATTATTTTACTATAAGCACACACAAAATGCTTTCAGATTATGCAAATAATCTAGAAGCAAATGACGGCAATGATCTAGATTGGGTTGTGTACTTTAGAGCCATTGATATGCTTCTGATGCAATGCAATCTAGGAATCAGTTGAAAGGAATTGGGTGGAGTGTAGTCATATCATACATTGCCAGATTGAACAATAAGAAGAGATATACCAAATGCTCGTCTACTGAAATATATCTTTTTTCCAGGACACAAAGTGATATACAACTGTTATTAACCTCAAAGTGATTTTGTTTTCACATAAATCATTGTGAATGGTAAGTATATATCATAATAACAGTAAGAGTAAGACTGCTAGTTGAAGATAATGCCTGAATGTGTTCCTTTTTATCTATGTTTAGTAGTCAATATCAAATGTTGGCTGTTTTTGGGAATTTGTAATGGTTTTATATGATTTAATATAAAACTGCTACTTTTCAAGGCCAGATTTTTATCAAAAGTGTTTGGGTAAATGCAGCAGTAAATCTGAAGTTATTAAATCATAAGTCGGCGGTTATGTTTTGTAAGGGAGACAAAAACATACAGGGGCACGTCCAATTCTGGAACAGTCAACATGAATTTACATTCCTTTCAAGCAAGACTTTGTGCAGAAGGGATTACAGTAAATTTCGAAATATTTGCAGTGGTTTTATGTTGCAAATATTGCAGTAAGCCCATAAACTTGCAAACTCATCATACTGTATTCCATTGTCATTGTGTTGCTATGGTCCCAACAAACTTAACTCCATTTGCAGTAAACTAGTTTTTGCAGACATAAGTAAACACACATTTGGAGAGAATAAAGCATTGCAGCAAGGATGCCTACATACAGGGGCTTTCAGTAGTGGTGCTTTCAAGTCATTTATCAGACATTGGATGGAAGCTCTTTGGTTGGAAGTGCATGGAATAAGTTGTATGCTGTGGAAACAGTCCTCGCAACTCAAAAAATTGCAACTGATAAGTTGTCCAAGTCTTTATGGATTTCATATGGACTCCCATGAAATCCTTTGTTGTATTACTGTAGTACAGTTATTACAGCATTTTTGCTTGGAGGCCATTGGTGGGCAATTGCAATATGTTGTCAAACTGTTACATAACTTTACGTTTTAGGTTGTATTTTCTTAAAGTTATGCCCCTGCTCCAGCACTTTTGAGATTATTGTGAAATAAGCACCAGATGATGCTTGTATTTGTAATTCTAATTGTATTCTGCATTGTCCATATAGTATTTTGTTAGTCTTTACAGTAATTGTACATGTATGAAATAGGAGATTTTTCTTCAAAGAGCCACACCTATTTGATTTTTTGCTGCCTGTTTTTTTGTGTACTAGAAAATTGATGGGAAGGGCAGGCAAATTAGAAGAAAAGACAGGCATTGAGGCATAATGATAGACTCCAGAGTTTATAGTGCTGACATGATGTTAACGTTATATATAATTTACATCTATTGCTAATAGGTAGATTCTTGTTGTTCCATACACCCATGAAATAGATATTCAAACAACCCAGCAAGTGATTTGATTAATTATCTGCCCCTCGAGTATTTTTCAAAATAAAGCATGAGGATTAACCAAACATTGAGATTGATATTTTATAATCCCTCGTTCAGGTGACGGACCTGGTAATTGCATTTTGAAGCGTGCTTGTGGATTTAATCCCCACATGAATGTCAAAGGTGACACAGTTAATCTCTTAAAGCCTGCATTTGCAAGCATTTATTGTAGCCCTATAGTGTTGACAATGAATAAAGCAGTTGGTAAGTAGGGAAAAGCTTATTCTGAAAAGAGGCCATAATACTTCCTGCCATTGAAAATGAATTCAAAGGAAACTGCATTAGAATACATCCCAAGGGTATGAACCTTATAAGGTAAATAAGCAAAAATAGCCTTATTGCTCAACTTTCCATTGGTGTTTTGAAAGTTTCATAATGTTTTCAACCGCATATTTTTTTAAGGAGGAAACCATATTTTTGAAATTTAAATTTTACAACAAAAAGATATTATCTCGAACAGATTTGAATGTTGGTTGGCAGGTTAAGACATATGCCTCATAAGATAAAGATAAATTTACAATTGACTATCATTAAAGATGTAATGTGTAATTACCTTCGCCGAGAAGGTTATGCAGAGGGTAGCGTTTGTATGTGTGTGTGTGTGTGTGTAATGTACAGCATAACTCGAGAAGGCTTAGATGGATTGTCTTGATATTTGGTAGGTGGGTAGGTCTTGATGAGACTAGGAAATGATTAGATTTTGGGTCCCCTAGCGGCTTGTTACGGTACTGCAGCGGAACTTCCTGTTTCAATATCTCGTGTTCTGGACAAGCTATGGAACTGATTTTTGAGTGGTAGATAGCTCTTTGGACAGAGAGTAAGTGGTATAGGTTTTGGCCCCCTAGCGGCTTTTTTGGAACTGCAGGAGCAGGTTTTGGTTCAGACTTTGAAAGGGAATAACTCAAGAAGGGCTTGATGGATGGTTATAATTTTTGGTAAGTAGTTAGCTTGAGTGATGATGTACATGATTAGATACTTATTATGCAAATCAGTATCTAATTTGCATAATTGATGAGGAAAGTTTATACATCGGCCAAATTCCACGACAGGACTCTCAAACATGTGACATATGTAACTGAAGAAGAGAGAAATATTAATAGATATCAATTATGCAAATGAATACCTAATTTGCATAATTAATGAGAAAATACTATAACTCAAGATGGGCTTGATGGATGGTAATGATTTTTGGTATGTAGATAGCTTACTTAATGCTTTGTATGATTGGACGATAATTATGCAAATCAGATTTTAATTTGCATAATTAATGAGACAACTTTAAAAACCCGCTGTATTCCATGATATGACTATTGACATATGTGACATTTGTTACTGAGGAATTTTGATAGATAAAAAATATGCAAATGTAGGCCTAATTTGCATAATTAATGAGAAACTACTATAAAACCATACAGGTAAAGGATGGCAATTTCATACTTGTGTCATTTGGAAGTTATGTGAATGTGAACATTGTTGAATCAAATTATGGTAATAAGGACCCCATTTGCATAATTCATGATAAATGTTACTTTGTTAGCATAACCTTCTTTGTTACGCTCATACTTTTGTTTTTTGGGTGAAGAAGATCAACTGGTATGATTTATAATTGATGACAAACACCCCTGATATGTCAGTCATAAAGGTTAAAATCATATGGCGAAGGTAGGTCGCGGAACTCTAGTTGTTATTATTATTGTAGCGAATAGTATGCTTTGAAGAAAGAGCAATTTTCCGTTCATGCATGGATGTCTTACAACAAGGCCATGGTAGTTTAGTTCCTACTGCTTTACTCCGACCACTTTAAACAATCTTTGCAATGCGTGAGTGGGCTTAAAGTAAGAAACATGCCCTCAGAGACACTTTCTCTACGGTAAAAGACATGCTTTTAGTTGGCCATTCCAGAGGCATTTGAGAAATGGGTGGTAAAAGTGGGGGCCTCGGTGATTGATAGGGTAGAAAATGTGTGAGCACTCTCTGTGTAGGGTGTAACTGCCAACCCATTTCAGCATGGATGCTCTCACTTGCATTCTGATTGACGTTGCCTACCTCGGGAGACCTCACTCTTGGAGCCTTTTCACTTTAGTCCATGCTCGTCTGTGGAAGTACATCTTTTTGATCCCAGCTTCTTTCTGTCAGGACTAATTAGTGTTGCATAGATCAGATCTTGGACAAAGTCCAAAGAGTGTAATGTTCTACAATCTCCCTCAGTCTATGAAAAGAACTGATTTTTTTGGTGTGTGTGAGGGGGGGGGGGATGATTTTCAAGAAAGTCTGAGGGAAAAAAATTGACCTAGAAATTTCCTTTCCTCAGATTTTTTACGTATTCCTCAAGGTCGTTTTAGGCAAGCATGGGTGATTTGGCAGACGGAGACTGTTATGCACAGTTGCAGTTATGTGTGAACCATGGAAAGATTTGGCAGGTAATGTTTTGGAACATCTTCCCCTGGATGACGAAGCAGTGTAGATCTAACCTATATCTCAACCATGAAGGGGAATGCTTGGAGATTCCCAGGAAATTGCTAGCATTATTCCCCGACCCATTCGTGGGAGCAAATCAATAGGGTATATTATGGAAGTTGAGGGTCTAATTTGTGAATCCCCACACCCTATTCTGCTCGCAGTCCACTGAAGCCGATGGTTGCCCATTACAGACTATATCACACCAGGGTGTATTGACCCTGTCCCTGGTGCTGAACATAAAGTCATTGTGCCTTGTCATCTCAACGCATAACTGGTGAAAAGTATTGGCTTAACCTATTGTATTCAGAAAATACAGCGGGTCCGACATTTTGCTGGACGCGCCTT
This sequence comes from Branchiostoma lanceolatum, assembly GCF_035083965.1. NCBI lineage: Eukaryota > Metazoa > Chordata > Leptocardii > Amphioxiformes > Branchiostomatidae > Branchiostoma > Branchiostoma lanceolatum. Next base: position 26,987,701 of record NC_089722.1, on the reverse strand, counting down.
ATCGGAGAGCAGGGCAAAGTCATTCTCGAATGTCATTAAGGCAGCACATCATATTGAGCTATACACAATATTCTTGGCATAGATCTTCTGCCATGTCATTTTATGGATCCAAACACGGGGCAGTCAGCTCTCTTGGGTGCACTTGGAGGGCGCCATTTTTCATGGCTGCCATCATAACTCAGCTATTTGTGTTGGCTGAACAATACTGCAAACAAGCCGTGACAGCCGGTCATTTTATGGGTGGTAGGGAATTGGCAGTGCAGTCGGTCTCGGTTGATTGAGCCACTGACCACTGCTGGCTTGACCGTCAGATTCATGAGTGTAACCTCATGAGAATCATGCTCAGTGAAATGGCAACTCGGTAGTTCACTGGCTTGGTCACTGGTTATAGTAGATGATTTAGTAACAATTAAAAAAAAAAAGGTAATTTATTTGACCAATTTCCTTAGGGTAGCTATTTATTGAATTAATGGTGCAAATTAAGAGCAAATTTAAAACTTTTTTTGCAAGCATAGAAACAAGAGTGTTGAAAAACAGACAAAATTGATTGCTGGCAATCAAGGTGCAGCTTTTTGAAATTTTATTTTTTTAGATTCAAGATAAAGGTCAGTGTCTATGCCCAGCAGTCAAAACTTCATGGCTGTCAAAAGCATCTTTTATATTTAGCATAAGTGCAAAAAATATTTCTAAAGATTTGCTTGTGTTTTATTGTACGTGTACTCAGGTCAAAAACCTTGCTCCACTCTACCCATTTTTCCCACACTGCATGGAACGTATGTCAAACAGCATTCCTAATGGCTCTTATGGAGGACCTGCAGAAGCCGATAACAAAACTTTGTCTTGGGGCAGATGACCTCCTCCTAATCCCTGGAGAACTTTCCCTCAAACCACCACGGAGATTGCCTCGTCTTACAAACTCCTGAACGCCGTCCAGAAAATCCCATCTAACTCCATAATTTGTCCCGTTGTCTTGACGTCAATGGCCGTTTATCTAGCGTACGCCGCTGAAGCAGCAATGAAGACGCATCACGCTGGCCAGTAATGGCCTCTTGTTTTGGCTATCTTGTGGTGCACATTTGAATTTATAGCAGCCATTGAAGAAGTAATGACCGTTCTAGTTCTGGGGAGATCTCAGTGCAAATGAGTGTAGTGACCATGGATATCTGGACCTTCCATCTTTTGAAACCCTCGTGGCTATGTTTTCAGACCAGCGCAGGTTGTCAATCACCCAGTTGATTGTTGTACAAAAATAGCAAAAGTTTGCTTAATATGAATTCTGATATGGGCCAGAGCTATATTTCTCTGTTGCATGGTTTTTTAACCTTTGAACACCAATTCTTTTGCAAAAGTTTATAAGTGACATGATTGAGTGTACTGTGTAAGATTTCTGCAGATGCACCATGTAGTTCTATCAATCATTGATTCTATCAGCTCAAACACCTTTTCTATCATGTATATATGAATATTGTGCATGTAGAATGAAGTTCAAGGCTGAAAGCAGAGCTGTACCTTCAGATCTTAAGACTCAGGAAGCCCTCTGATCCTTCAAGGTTACATTCATCTAGATTCCACCACTTTTAACTTGGAAAGTTTCGTCCCAACATGACACTTAACGTTGGGTAACCTAAATTCGGGATTTTTCCGATAATGGTTGACTGAAATCAATCTAGCAGAACAATAAACCATCCTTTTTTTCTATAATTCTGTCAGTATTATGTACTATCTTTGCACTAATCATATATATGGTAGATTTTGTCTCTAGTCGTGCTGACACCATAATATTTCAACTTGAAACTACCGTCCGCCGCACGCACAATGACAGTGTTGTCGGACAGGGGGGCACATTAATTCGGGAGAGAAGATTCGTCTTGAATATCTTACCGCTAATCACATTTTATACAGCAGCTATTCGTTCCATCCTTGGCTTGAGGAGAGTGCTATGGATATAGACGTGTCCAAGTAAAAAAAATACACGAAAAAACGGCCGTACCGCACACATCAGGCCAGTTCGGGAACAACCCGTGTGTTGAGTCGGTAGAACTTCACTCAAAGTCGGCCCATCGTCATCATCGGGCAACGTGTAACGTTACATTATTCATGGTAAGTTAGCTGGATGCCGTAGCAATGGTAATACTACTATGTCCATGTGTTCCTTGTTGTGTTAGGAGCAAACTTTGAGGAAAATATCTTCCTCAGTCCACTATCACACGCAGCATTTAGACAAAAAAGTGTTCCTCACAAACCTTTGCCGTCTGCTTGACAACAGGATTCTGGTTAACAATATGGCGGCGGGAAAATACACGTGCCGTAGGTTGTAGCAACAGAGAGGAGTTCAAGTGATGATTGATCACACTTAGAGTCCAGTTGTAGGTTAGCAAAAGAGATTCTAATTAGTTGTCTTGTAAATAATTGTGTTTAGCAGGCAGGAGATGTGACATTTGTCTTATAAACCAGCGAACAACCGTGCAGTGTGAGTCTCCCACGAAGCCCCCAGACTCTGTCAATAAGGGACGGAGAGGTTTTGACGTCGCCAACTTCTAATGCATGGTTATCGAAGCTTTTCAGACAGTGTTCTGAATGCGTTAGTCTGTCAAGTTTGCATTTCTAGCGGTATTACTGATGTTGCATCTAGCACATATCCCTAAATACCCCGTTTTCGAAAAATCCCGACTTTAAGTACCCCACGAATTTAGGTTACCCAACGTTACATGTAACTTCTTTGTAGTCATCAAAGAAAGCAAACATTTTGGAACCAACAACGACCTTCACTCTTTCGCTATGTTTCAATTGATCATAGTCACTTACAACGCTTGCTATTGACAAACTTTTCCCTTCTCTATTGATTGGTAGGAGAAAAAAGTGGCTCTACTATCCAATATTCAGGAATGATGTACGAGTCTGGATTACTAAAGCTAGTCGTATCCGGTAACTTCCGTTAAGATGACGCACAAACTGAAGCCCTCTATCTAATACACAATGTGGGATTTCAGAGTGCCACACTTGGCAAAGGCTGGGGGTATTACCAGAGCCTTTGACACAAACAGAAACAAACGTTTCGTCTTATTCCGGGTTCTTTGTCACTTGGTGTCCTTAAAAGCTTCTTAGACTAAGTTAGAGCTGTGGTAGGAAACTAAATAAGTACCTGTAATATGCTCTTACTGCATGAAAATAAAGGAAGAATTTTTTTTTTCAATGGGAATATTTTTCTTCTGGGGGATGATTGCTTTTGCAAGTGTGTTTCTTTTAGAAAACAACATGTTTTTTCAGTGTTTCAATCATGTTAAAGCTTATCTTTATACTTTCAAACATCTTCCAACCAATGACAAACAGGAAAGCAAGTTGGCAGTGCCCAGTTATCTGACAGGTTGGAATTATCCCCATCATTATCTGTAGGCAGCGACAGGTAGCTCTGGGAATTTATGTGCCTTCCCTAACCTTTGCCTGCTGCATTTTCTAAATTCCTCTCCCCCAAATCTCCTGGCATTATGGTCTGAATTTGTGACCATCTGGCTGCCCATATACCACAACCACATGATGTCTCTGTCTGCCTCCATGTCTGGGAGTTTCTCAGGGCTTAATGCGGGGCAGTTAACGTGGTTATTTGTACATCTTAATTATGCATTTTATCATGTCAGCTACGTTTTTTTACATGGTTAGCAATTGGGTAGCTTCATATGTTTCCAAGTGCCATTGCAAAATGCCAGGTGAAGATTTTTCAAATGTTATTGTTAGAAGGGCTGTAAATTTTATCCCTGACTGTTTACAATCAAAAACTTTCCTCTGCTGGCTTGCAAGGATATGTTGGATATCACGGAGAGGCTGTAAGGTTCACTGCATTTTACATAAATCTGTCAACGTACATGACGGCCCGATGGTTTACAAGCCATGCTTTTAGACTGCGGGGTCTTGGGTACAAATCCCTCTCTCCATGATACTAGTTCACTGTCAAAAGCTTTCTTCTCACTAGTAGTAGTACGTCTAATATTGATATAGACTTCTGCATCAAGAGTGCATCAAAACTTGATCTAAAACAATGTGAAGAGTTGGATCAGACTACAAACTTGTAACTGTCTTGTAACTTTACCTGGATGAATTTGATAAGTGCAATCTTGCAAAATAATTTTTTGAACCCTTGTTTATGTGCCCATATAACCTCCATTAACATTAATCTGCCGTGTTATACACATGAACCCGCCACTTTAAAAAACATGTGTTTGAGAGATTTCTTAGTGCAGCACCCCCAGGTATGCGCAGTTTAGATATACAGGCCCTCAGCGCATAAACGGGGGCCCGGGACATTTCGTTGGAGATCTGTTTGGAAAAATATTTTCAGGGTGGCGGAATTATGTACCCTGGTAGAATTATGTTGGTATATGTAATATGTTTACGGAGCTTGAAATGTGGACAATGATTCAGGCATTATTTCCTTTTTCTCTTTTTATTGGATATAAGGAATGTACACCTTACTGCTAGAGGTAACGTGTAAATATGAAATACAACATTATTGAGACCAATCTCAAGAGACAGTCTAGATTTGAATCTTAATGACTGGATCAATAACTTCTGTTGAACATAAAAACTACAACGATGATTATGGTTGTTAAACCACTAAGAGCAGTTGCTCATTTATCACATTAGGTCATGGTCAGTGGTTCTTACATAATATACTGAAGTTTTAGTGTTCCTACTTGTATAGGCTACAACACTGTAAATTCTTGGCTCACACATCTAAAGAAATGAAAAAAAGACTTGGATGTTCACCTTGTGGCTCCTGTCAGTGAATGATAGCATTTTGGTTCATTTAAGGACACCTTTGTTTTAGTTTTAATTTCCCACGCCCACGTTCCTGCAAAATTCTTAGAATAAAGAAATCAAATTGGTGTGGCCTTAGACGACCTGTGTCTAGCACGTTCAGTTGAAATTTCACTTCATTTCCAGTATTAGTTCCAAACACTCGAGGGAGGACTCCTGTGATATAAAATTTTTACATGATAGACAGGATCCTTTTCCACATCCGTCTCCTCATGCAGATACCATTAGAGATAAGTGCTAAATACGTCAGCAACAGCGATCGGATTTAGCATTAACCACAAGATGAAATGATGTGCTACTCCCAAGAGAAATGTAAAGAATGAAATGAAGTATTTTGAATCTAAGGGATAATGTTGTTAGTAATAAAGTTCATGATTCATACAGCTACAAGTGTGCTGAAGGATATTGTAGTTTGAAAGTCAAGGACTTGAGCTTATTATGTCAGAAAGCTGGCCCAGAAAACTTGAACATGATTTATCTTTATTGGTAACATGGATTTCTGTGCATCTGGGGAAAGGCAGCCGCAGATGGCAGACACCTGCCACTGTAGCTGTCCAGGTGGCAAAAAGAGCCTAGTTCTGATCGCTATCTGGTGCTACACATCATTGATTCTCTCTTCTAATGAAGTATGAATTATGCAAATTTGTAATGGTCTACCTGCACAATGTGATGAGAAAAATTCAAGTATGGTAACAAGGGAAAAGAGTGGTTGTATTACTCAGTCATAAACTTTTGACACATCTAATTTATCACTTTGTCTGAAGCAGTCTGTCTTGTCTTGTCTTCTTCAAAATGTACATCATCATAACCACATAATTGCATGCATCATGTTACACGGTGCAAGCTATGAATATTGTATCTGAAAAAAACGAAAATCATATTTGATAAGATCACAACAACAAAAAAAACTGTTAAGAATAGTCCTCACCCCTTCAGCTTAAATTACTAATTTATTTTTATTATATGATAAGGTTTTAACCATTAACATGCAAAATGTACCAGATGAGTGTAAACTTGGCACAATTAATCATCATTCTGAAAATCATTATCTCACCAGTATCAGGTCATATTTTTCATTTTCAGTGGCAATTTGGGTCATCAAATATCTGGTAGATAGCAAGAATTGTCTGCCTCTGGCAAGTGATATTGATGTCAAAAGCACCCTTAGAGCGGAAATTACCGATGAGAGATAACGCTACGGTCACCGTGGTGATCGTAATGTTTATGGTACCGAATACATTACCGTTCTTGTCAAACATGTCTGTTTTCCCCACACAAAACAGTTTATTTACAGTGAGTGCTTCCCTCTTTGTGGATTCCATAGGTGTAAAATGTGAAAGGTGATTACAGGGTCTAAGCTGATGTGCTCTCCTGATGGCCCTGTTTGAAAGTGGATGCCATACTGGCCAGATGGCGACGGTAATCCCTGACATGGATCCATAGGATTAGACACTGATACACAAGAGGGATCTATTGAAAGATCAAAATGGTGGCCAGGGGTGATGAGATGACAGAGATATCTAACACTCATAGATCAAAGCATTTAGCGCTATCATGTGATGGGATTTTGCCAAAATTTGAACTAAATGTAACATGTTTTGGCCCAATTTTTAAATGTAGCAAATATATTTTTGCAGGGACTTACTAGTAATTTTGTGTTAGGAGGGGAAAGGAGTCTTTCACTCTGATTTTTTTTTGCAGTTGAAAGGATTCAGTAGTTGGTTAGTATACGGTAAAGCATTATTGGAAACGCTTAATTTCATTGTCGAAAGTTCCCTGTGAAAAATGCAGAAATTAAATCAGCCCAAATATTTTAAGACTATATTCTACAGTTACTGTATTCAAAAGATGAATGACATTGTAAGACTTAGTCTTACTTCTGACGGTTATCAACTAAATGTATTTTATTGTAGACCAAGTAACAATTTAACCGTTCTATGTTATACATTTTCACAACTACATCCCTTTGTTTTAGTTTCAAGGAACACATCTGTGACAGTCTAGTTTATAATGCATGCATAAAGTCACATTTTTTTCCCCTCAAAATTTATAAAATGGCACGCCCTTGAAAGATGTAATCTTTGCAAGGGCTGCTGGGACAGTGGTCACGATTAACAAATGCATCAATTTGCGGGAGTATGGGGTTTGACTAATTGGATTCTCGGGAGTAACAGTTCCTGCCACAGGAAGTATTAACCTCCTCCGTTTGATGGACAGCGGTATTGCACTAACAATCAATCATAATCAAGCTGATGACATCTCGACGGTCCAGGCAACCAGCACTTAGCCAATACGGATGACATCATTTCCCACATTTTTCACACCTCTCCAACATAGGAGTGACGAATGGAAACATGTGTGACAAATACTCCTTGCTGTTTGTATCATAAAATGTGAACATCAGTCCTGTTCTTATTTGTCTTTACTGTTTTTATAAGCTTCCTGACAATAATTTATTAACACGAATAGAATTTACCATTGGTTTCATTTTTTTCAAATATTCTAAACAACTGTTTTCAACCTGTTATGCAAAAATATGAAGATTCTTTTAGATGTTGCAGTTGTTGTTAAAGATTAGAATGAACGATTATTTGTATAGTTTACTTTGAAGCACTGAATAAGCTACTGCGTGATGTGTGTGACATTTTCCCTCTAAAAGAACTAATGGCTGGGATAAACTACATCTTACCGCTGATGCATTTCTGCGCTTTACTTTAGCACATCTGAGAAGAAAGATAGGAAGTATTGAAGTCCCCTGGGAGAAAGTTGGTATTGTGCCAAGGATTCAGGCTCTTCTTTTCAATGGAAAGAACAGATCGGCTTACTGTTGTACTTGGCATGTTTCCAAAATGTTCAGAAGAAGTTACAAAGAATGTGCAGAAAGCATCTTGTTATGTATAGGTGTGGCTACAAGCAGGAACTGACAGTGCATCAACATGTTCTGATGTTAATATGAAGTGCAAGATGTATGCATGAATTATGCAATAATATTTACAAAGTTAATCTTTTCATGTTGATTTACATGCAGTTGTCCTAAATTAATTCAGAGCATATATAGCCATTGTTGTAATTGGACGCAAAGCGGTTTTGAGTCCTCTAATGGAGGAGCTGGATGGTTGAGTTTGATGGAAGATCCCCCCTCCCCACATTAAGATCAATAGGATTCGGTGATTCTGACAAGGATAGATTACAGAGGATTTACACCTAATTCCAGAAACTTGTACTGAGGAGATGGGTGACCATATGGCCTAATTCCACTGCCAAATGCCTGGCTGCAACCTGATTCCAGCTAAGAAAGAATCTATCAATGATGACCTCTTTTTTGTTTCATGTTGATGTGCCTCCTTAAGTGGTTGTTGTTAAATCTTTTTTTTTCGTCCAGTCCAATTGTGTAAACAAAGTTTTGGCTTTAACCAATTTTGCTTCAGAATCTTCAGAAAATAACATGATCATGATTGACATTATTTCCGAATCCTTTTCCAACTTCTTTAAAATCATTACAGACAGTGTAGCGAACGTAAATTATTCTGAAGAGATCTGCATGCTTTGATTCATGGGGGGGGACCTTTGTAAGTTGGAGAATTGATTAAATTTTGGAGTAGATTTGACTTCTTAAGGTCTTTGATGCTAAGAATACCCAGACTGCTGAGTGCAAAAATATTTGACAGAAAGCTGAAGAAATTTCATAGATAAGGAACAAACAATTTTATGTTTTGTGTTTTGTTCAAAATCATACTTCTACATCTTGCATCATATTTCAGGTGTTACACAAATCCAATAATTCTGGTTGCTGTACGATTGCTCAATGACTGCCATCTTGTGGAACTTTAGCTAGACCATGAGACATGCTATGAACATCTCACTTTAAATTTCTGAATATATAAAACAGGGAAAACTGACTAATATTCAAAATTGAGTCTGCTACTGTCCTGTCAAGTTAATGTTCTTCACCTTTCTTTTGGCATCCATCATAAAAAAGTCACCATCCGTCTTGAAACTTCATTCTGATAAAGGCATCCACACTGCCCACACAGTTTCTCTCCCACCTACCCATTATTCTAGAAATCCACTCACAGCACTTCATAAAGCTTTTACAGCCTCTGCTGCCCACGTAGAGTTTATCTGTGGGATGACATGCCACTTACAGGGCATTACAGTCTCTCTATCATTAGAATTACCAGTGGAAGGGCTGTGGTGCCCAAATGGTTGTCCATATACCAAAGGATTGAAGTCTAGTCTCTCTCATGCCTTTTGCAGTCCGCATGCATTTGTTTCTATAGCCCTTGAGCTGCACAGTTGTGCAAAGACTACAGCAAGTTGCTAGCCCAATCTGGTAATTATACCAGAGAATAGGAGAGATGAGGAAGGGTAGTAAAAGATAATAATCACACTTGTTACAAACTTAAAGGAAGAATCAAATATCAAACTGTATATTAAGAGATGTATATACGAGTTGTAGTTGCAGATATGACTGATTGCCTTGCCTGTTGTAATTGTTTCATATACATGAAATTCTAGTTTAGTCAACCCCAAACCCTGGGACGAGCCCCGTATGGGCTGGAAAGACCAGTTCTTGATGCCAGGACTTTGGCCCCCAGACAGTGTGGTCAGAGACATCAGTGAAAGTCAGGCCTCCAAGATTTTTTAAAATTTTTTAAAAGACTCAGGCCCATCACCACCTTCTCAAGATGCAAGAACACTAATGGCAGCTGTAAAGCACTGATTAGCCACTGAACTGGAGTACTATATGCAGAGCTTTATAGCTTTTCTTAGTAATCATCTCTATTCATGGCACTGTTCACTCCAGCATGTCATAGGGAAAAAATAGGAAGCAGAGTCTAGGGCACTGTAACATGAAGAAACCTTACTGAGGGGAGCAAGGGGCCAGCTCCTAGCCTAGGCACTTAAGGAGTAGGCAGGAAGTTTTACCAAGACCAGTGTTGTGCATACATTTCACATGAGCATTGCAAGTAATGTTACATGTTTATTACAGTGAATTTCTATTAGATGAGTATAGTACATACTTCCTGGAATCAGTAACATAACATATACAATCTTGTGCCTGAATGGATTTTCTATGCACCTATGCTACCTCATACCTGCACAAAAGATAGCAAAAAGTAAAAAAAAAGAATGACCTAAGTGACTCTATCAATACCCGGTATTGATGAAATTATTGATGCAATTACAAAAATTGTGACCCGCCCCAATGTGATGGATAAAGATCACCCTCCGCAGACAAACGCGATAATCAAGCTAAATCTGCACTAAATTAGATTTATTTTGACTGCCAACGAGAAAAGTTTAGAATCTGCATTCTGTAGGCCCATCCAATATTCTGGCGGCAGAAAAAAGCATGGACAATCAAGAAAAATGGATGGCGCCCGGTGATCATGGTATTGAAATGGCAGCACAAAAGTGAACATATATCAACATATGTCAGCTAGCCAATACCATTTCCTGACCCCACAAATTTTGGGGATGGGAAAGTGCCAAAACCTGCAATACAGAGGAGATCAGTATACTGAAAGCCTGTTGGAATCAATGTGGCGTGCCTGACGCGTCCGATAGATGCCTCTGAGATAGCACATCTAGCAATCGTGCCCTGCGTCGGTACAGGAGTATTGTATGGGCTTGATCGTCGATATGAGGTGTCGTGATGGCTGTATCTCCAGATCAGACGATATTGCAGATTTCCCCCCCACCTTCCCTTAATTCTTACCCCGTCTATTATGCGCGACATGCCCATATGTCACTTGATTAAGTTGGGGGAGTATTGATGTTGGGAAGCCAAGGCCAGGCCAGGGGCTGTATTGATTGTGTACGATTGTCTCGGGTTCATTAGTTTAAAAGAAATCCTTTCCTCACCTGGGAATAAGGCGGGGATATTGCGAAGGTCATACACATGTGTAGGCTGGGCCGCAGCCACATTTCCCAACTAATGCGCTGGTGTGTTCATCTGTGTAAAGGTAACAAGGGGGCGTCTGTGCCAGGTTTGCTTTGTGGAAGCAACCTCCGTTCTAATTCTTTGTCCGGGAAATATTCAAAACAGCCTGTGAAAACAGCAGAACTTAAATGTATGATCATATCAGTTATTGAGAAAAATAATCTTAAAGAAATAAAGTACTTGATAATGATTATTATGATTGTAATATAGTGTACCTCATTAACACAGAAATAGTTGAAAAAGAATAACAATTCAGAGAAAAATAACATCGAAGAAAGCTGTGAAAAAATGTTCCAAGTATGCTTGTTCTAAGTCGAAAAAATATACACAGAAATGACACATAACATTATATGAGAAAACAACCCTCCACATCTTTTTCTTAGCCCAGTCAAACTGAAATTTGAAAAATGGTGGACTGCTAGTCATTAGCATACATATAGTTGCAAGGAAGTGACCCTTTGCCTCAAAGTACATCAAAGTCAGATTGAATTTCTTATCACTATCGTCCAAGAGGTGTAACTGGGGCAGGCGGTGCACTGCTCTACTGATAAGTGTGCTCTTGGGAAGGTTAAGGCAATCTTTCTTCTGTGAAGAGGACAATGCTCATGCCGTATAAGTCATCGACATCTTGTCATTCCTGTATGTTAGATATCCGTGAATAATTTCATCAGGTTGGCGAATGACTGAATAGCAACCAAGTATTTTACAAGAGCCGACGTTTCGACGACTGTCAGTCATCTTCATCAGGGCAATACTGACTAGCAATACTGTTAGCAGTAACACCTACATGTATACTATAGCTTCAGTGCACTATGAACTAGTCAGTATTGCCCTGATGAAGATGACTGACAGTCGTCGAAACGTCAGCTATTGTAAAATACTTGGTTGTGAATAAAAGAACCTTCAAGTTGCTATTCTGTATGTTAGGCCACACCAACTTAATTTTATGGATGACATCCTCTGGAGTCCCCAAAACTAATGCGCGAGGGCGAAAAAAAGAAAAATCTAGCAAAAAAAAAAAAGATAAACCGGAGGACTAAATAGCTGGTATTGCTAATTAAACCACAGAACATGTATGTAACAAACAAACAAGTCTTTATTTGTTGGCATTAGCTCATATTAAAGTAGCCTGGGTGCCATCCTATTTCTACCGGGGCTCCTACACTTGCTTCCCTAAAATGTTTTTTTAGGGAAGCGAGTGTAGGAGCCCCGGTAGAAATAGGATGGCACCCAGGCTAATATTAAAGTGCTTTTAACATGGATGATGCCTGGTTTAAAGACCCATATGTAACATTTGGCCGTTCAAAGAAAAAAAAATGTGTTCGGCTGTGTATACAACATCACGCCTTCAATCAGAGCAAGTATTGTCATATCATGAACAATATACTACTGGGCTCATGAGGGGCGGCGCCCACTTCAATCGCTCCTAGTCACATACATACCAGTTGTGTTAGACAATGTGAGTGTATATAGTGTATTACGACAAGCCGGCTCAATGCTGCCCCTTTGCGGCAATATGAGTCTACAAGTTTCTTCGGAGGTGATTTTATTTTATTTTTGGAGAACAGGCGAAAATCAATGCGCGCGCGGATGTCATCCATAAAATTAAGTTGGTGTGGCCTTAGATGTCGTCTTTATGATTTAGAATATTAAAGCATTCATTTTCTGAGGACATCTATTTTGTTTTCTCAAATTATAATTCTTTGAAGAGGCCAACACCCATGGCATCTACATGTACATAATATTTGAATATTATAATTTCTGTATACTGTTTTAAGATTGAACAAACACTAATTTCCTTGGTGCATTGTTTTTCTTCTTTTCATGGGGGAAAGACAAATACAATGGATTTTGTTTGCTTTCAGTAATGTCTACTTTTTCTCCACATTGTAAAAGATGTGAGGGAAGTTGATCTAACCACCCTAAGAATTTCAGAAGCATATCATTTTCGTTTTCTTGAATAATGTTGCTTATTTGCTGTTAGAAATTTGTATAAGTACACAATAAGAATGGCAGTTGCTGCTGTTATTGACTATTACACATGTGGATACTTTTTCTTTCCAGTTTGGTGTTAACATGATCATTATTCTAAATATTCTGCAGTACTTCCATACCTCCTAGGAGTCACTGCTAGGAGGAATGACAAAATTTTATGAATTTTGGTTGAGGGACGTTGCTTTTTGAAAAATATGAGAAGTCTATCAAAAGTTTGTAGTTGTGGCTTCCAAACTGTTTGTTAATTATGCTGGATTATAATTGCAAATGGTGTCTAATTTGACTCAGCTAAGGATATCAACTAAAGGGATCTGAGGGTTCTTTCAACATGGAGAAATACTGAGGGGATAATAACTGCTCTCTGTAATTAACTTCTAACTTTTCAAGGCTATATCTTATGAATGGAGCACTATGGGGGACCATTTTTGTCAGGATAAACTTGGCATTTTAGTAGGTTTCTTAATGCATTGACCTGTTTATACACATTTATACAGCTTTGACCAAACATTTTTCACAGCTTTTCTATAGTATTAACCTTTACGTTAACATCAATATAGCTTTCAAGCCCTCATGTTTCACATATGAAAGCAGCTTTAGCTGTTAAAAACAGGACTCTGTGAAGGGTTGAAACGATAAGACTTAAGTCCCATACAATATCTAATGTCAATATGTCTAGTGTGTTATGACACAAATATACATTATATTGTGTGACAATACCCTATTTTTCACCTTTTTCAAAGCATATTTGTTTGAATGCATTGTTCTTTTGAGGCACCAGTAAACTTTTTGACCATCTTTCTTCTGTCCAATTTCAAACTGATATTGTTGCTCTTTTTTCTTCCTTTTTCCTCTATATCTATGAAGACAGTACGCAGTCTTAGTTTACAAATATTTCCATCTGATTGGAAATATTTATGACATGTCAGAGCAATTCCTTCCCCTGAAGTATTCCCGACTTGATGCATGACGAGCCTCGCTACTGGCATTCATTTCAAGTCACTGAGCACCCTGTACCATTCGATACATTCCATTTTCCATTTGAACTTGCTTTTGTCCCAGAAGGCCATTACCGAACCATGACGTTCACGATAACCATGAGATGGGCACCTCTGGGCAGGTACATAGATTTTTTCCATGCTTTAATGCTCACCCGAGGTGACCCATTATTCTATCCAGCATCCGATTACGACTCCATGCGCTATTCATGTCCAAAAACGGTACAAAAGTGCTGTATTTTTGTCGTCCTCAAAAATCAGCCCGGGAGCGATTCCTCTCCGACGGAACCGTCCTAAATGATTGTGATTTGTTACACCACTGATAGGTTGCCTTGTTACTTTGTAAAATTCTGTCATCTTTCAGAGCAATTCAATAAACATAATCAACGCCATCTTACAGGTAACCATGATTTATCTCACTGTGATTCGAACCATATCCACTTTCGCATTAGGGATCCAATACAGAGTTATAATATGTTTATGATTTCATTTTCGGCGTGTTTATCATCAGTTTCAACTGTCGTGTGGAGGCTAATGAATATATGAGCTTGGTCACCGAGTGCTCTTTCAAACCATATTATCACATAGCTAGATAGCGTCAACCAATCAGAAGCCTCCATTTCCTTCGGTTATGACGCCATAATGCCATAAAAGTCCCATAAGTGGTGTTAAATTAATCATGGGTGGTGTTAAATGATTTTGACCAATCAGAGGGAGCTATGGTAGTGACTAAGTGGTGTTGAATAATATTGACCAATCAGAAGGACACCCAGAAGGGAGGAATGACTAAATCCTCCCTTCTGGGTGTCCTACAGAGTATAGTAGAGTAGATTTGAAAACACGATTTGTATGCAAAGATTGTAATGTTGTGAAAGATTTTCTGTGGAAGTTTTAGTTTCAAAATGAAATCTGTAATACTCTGCACAGAAATGACAAATGTAAATTTTCACATGCATTTCTCAAATTGGACTGATGCATTAACATGTATAGTAGTAAGAGATCAATGTGTCATACAGGTATCTTTTACTCTTATATGGGTCAGTTTGGATAGGCTATATGATAATAACGTTAATGACCCGCCTCTTCCTCGATGTATATGGTGTCATAACGCCTGGCCATGTGCTATAACCATCTCATAAAACCACCTTGTTCGCTTCGCTCACTCGGTGGTTTTATTCGGTGGTTATAGCACATGGCCAGGCGTTATGACACCATATACACCTCGGGGCGGGTCATTAACCCTTAATTATCACATAGGTAGATGGCGTCGACCAATCAGAAGCCTCCATTGCCCACAATAAGTGGTCTGTTATCACGCCATAACACACCACTTATTGACGTCATGTCAGAACACAACCGTTCCATTTTGTAGAGGAGGTATCTTTTTGATGAATCTTTTTCTTAACCTTGTTTAAAAAAT
This sequence comes from Branchiostoma lanceolatum, assembly GCF_035083965.1. Lineage (NCBI taxonomy): Eukaryota > Metazoa > Chordata > Leptocardii > Amphioxiformes > Branchiostomatidae > Branchiostoma > Branchiostoma lanceolatum. Next base: position 26,972,532 of record NC_089722.1, on the reverse strand, counting down.
CTTTATAACCGTTGCATTTTGTAGAGGGGGTATCTATTTGATGAATCTTTTTCTTAACCTTGTTTAAAAAAATCTTTATTGTCTTAGAATACATGAAAAAGGGAAAACAAATTTAAAATTCCCAAAAATGTTCCGCGTGTTCCATTTGCTGTTGGCCAAAGAAACCACGTTCTATCTAAGGTTCCGCGCGTTCCATTTCCTGCTGGCCAAAGAACCTGTGTTCTATTCAGGTTATCTGAGGTCACGTTGCAGGGAGATTCTTCAATGATAACATTTTCTGACTGACCTGAAACTGACCCTCCTATCCTGTGTGGTTGAAATAAATAAATCAGGCAACAATTGTACATATTCTTCATCATCTTCTGTTGAAAAAGGACAAATGTGAATGCTGAAATGCATTCTTAATTGTATAAGGGATCTATGCGTCAAACAGAAATTGTCTACTCTTATATGCGCCAGTTTGGATAAGCTATATGATAATAACGTTAATGACCCGCCTCTTCCTCGGTGTATATGGTGTCATAACGCCTGGTCATGTGCTATAACCACCTCATAAAACCACCTCGTTCGCTTCGCTCACTCGGTGGTTTTATTCGGTGGTTATAGCACATGGCCAGGCGTTATGACACTATATACACCTCGGGGCGGGTCATTAACCCTTAATTCATCACCGGGAAGGAAACAACTATATGTAGTTTGTCTTCCACGCAGGGTGTCAAGTTTCATTTATCATAGATTAGCATGACGTACCACGGTCGCTAATCCCGATGAGTTACGGTCTCAGATGTGGTAATTACTTTCCATGCAGCACGGGTGTAAATTTCAGGGTCATCAATAATTGTGGATGACGTTAGCATTTATTGACATTAACGTGTAGTCACAAATAACCTGTTTTCGGTAAATTTTTTTATCAATTAGCAAAATGTGCCTGGAATTTGTTTCACAATCCATCAGATACAAGTCACTTTTGCGATACAGTAATTGTTTTATTTATGGGGGCTTGATTTTGCGGGAGGGGAAAGGAGGTAATTTCACTGTGTTTTTAGATCATGGCTAAATTAATTTCGTATTTACTACAATTACCGTGGAGAGGTCACTGCAAAAATCGCAAAAATAAAATCTTGAATATTTTACACTTTACAGTATAAAGTTTAACTTCCCTGTCTTAATACATGTACACCTACGCTTGTTTTTATAAATTGTTTCGCGTTTAGTTTTCCAATGCAAGATACCTGTACTTGAAGCTGCTTAAAGAACTTTTCTTCCCACGGTTAAGTTTTATGTGAAAGTTATGGTCAAAGCAGAGAATTGCTCATTTTAATGGTGCTTTGCACCATTGCCAAGGGTGGTCTATAACATTATGATTCTGCTTGAGAGATAGTGAATCTGTAGTGTGAGAATCTTGGCGGCTTTTCCCACGACCTTCATAGCCTGAAGTCATTCCCACTCTGCTTTTATGTGACTCTGTCATGGTCCTTGTGGACCTGTTTCTGGCTCCTATGCTCATGTTCCTGGAACAAGCCCTTTAAGCCATTTTTTTCATCGAAATAGCTGCTCCTTATGTAATATACATTGCTTGAGGAAGACCACACTTAATAGTATTGAATTCACAGAATTCTGATGTTTTTCCCACAATTTTGATGTCCAACTACTGTATTTCTAGCATTCATGAATCACTTGTAATGGACAGACACTTAAGCCTAGCTTTCCCTTCCGATTTTCCACATCTCTACTCCTATAGTGGGACAAAGTAGATGGCATTTTCCTTTGGCTAGTGCTTCTCTACTCATCCACTTTGCTCAAAATGGCGGTCTCCCGGCCACAATACCCCTCCAAGAAAACTAATCGGAAAGTTTCCGTTGCTCACAAACTTTATTGCACCCCCAGACTAATACCCATCATGAACTACACAGATTAATTTCATTAACGGTCTGCCTTTGGCAGAATCATTGCGGAGACAGAGGGTTAGGGCAGCGTTCCACACTTCCAGCAACATGCCCTAAACTGAAAAAACGGCCTTCCCTGGAAGTTTCATCTTTGCTACAATCCATCATTTTGCTGGGAACATTTCTATCAAAATTACCGGGTATGGTTTTCTTCATATTCACTTTGCCATGAAATGTAACTGCTGCAAAATTAAACAAAATCAAAGTATTTACACAAGGAAAGACATCTACATGTGGGAAAAACTTAAATGATATGATATTATGCTGGAAGCAAAAAAAGGCTTACAAAATGTACTTTGACTTTGCCTTTCTCTGCAGAACAACCAGCATCAACAAGTGCAGTGAAATTTGAGTACTTCAAAATTTAACTAGGTTTAAGTGTGTATACTACACAATGAAAGACCTTAGGTCTGAAACACATAAATGGTATACGATCATTCTGGAGCAAAACAAATGAAAAAACGTCTTGCAAAATGTGCTCTGAAGAACGACCAGCAGCCAGCAGCAACAAGTACAGCAACAGTCAGCGTATACCCATTAATCCTATTGCACGATATCCATGCTGGTATAATCAAGTCCTTAATGAAGCAGTATTTTTCCTTGGTCTGATTTCTAAGACACCGTTGATTTCTGGTAGTCATGGAAGATGTAATTGTTAAAGAAGTCCACTTTTTTTCCGCACACTGATGCATTTTCTTGACTAATATTTCATAGTTAAGAATTCAACAAAGGGACAGAGTTCAAAATAGAAAACAAATCTTGAATCTTACTATTTATTACATTTCCTATCTAAAATCCCCTTATCTACATGGTAGTGACATCTCTTAATATCTTATCTACACATTACTGAAGCAGTATTTTTCTTTGGTTTGATTTCTAAGACAATGAGTGCTATCGGGCAATTTCTGGTAGCCTTCCACAATGATGTCATGGAAGATGTAAATAGAGGAAGTCCACTTTTTTTTCCACACACAGATGTATTTTCTTTGTTCTCTAATATTTTTAAGTAAGAATTCAACAATGGGACAAAATTCAAGACAGCCGCCTGAAAACAAATCTTGAATCCTTCACTTCATTACCTTCCATATCTAAAATCCCCTTATCTACATGGTAGTGACATTTGTTATGCTGGCCTGGCCTGGCCTTGGAACACAGTTATCCACACATTACTGAATCCAATATCATCCTACAGAGACGACTATTCCGAGAATTACGGCAATTTTTCAGTTCCATCCAGTGCCTTCGGGATGTTTTAATGTTGGCAGAGAGAAAAGCCGTATCTTCCTGTGGAGTGGTTTGTGCAATAAAAATGGCCTTTAAGAGTTTCACAATGGTGGTAAATTGTCATTCTCTAGCTGTTAAAGCCTACTTTCATTCAAACATAACATAAATCAGCATGACTGTGAATATATTCTTGTTCAAGGAATACAGAAGTTGATTTTCAAACTATATACACTACCAAAAATATATTTTCTTATTTTTCTTGTTTCTCCTTATACACAGAAGAAGAAGAAAATTTTCTGTATTTAAGAAATACAGTTTGTCCACGAGTTAAGAATTTTTTTCTTAAGTAATTTTTTCTCAGAAAATTTGTCTTGAAGTAAGATTATTCAAGAAAGGGGAGAGAAAAATTCTAACATTTTCTTAAACATAACAAGAAAGATAATCTTGAAGTCAATCAAAACAAGAAATTTAGACTTGAATATCTAGAAGTTCTTGAGGATGAAAATCTTGTTGAGAAATAGTTTCTTAACTTCAGAGAATTAGGAAAGTGTTTCTTGTTGTGAGAATTTCCATGGAAGGAATCAGACTAATTCTTCCATTTCTCTTCCCTATTCATTCTTGAAATTCTTAATATAAGAAAATTTGTCCCCGAGTTAAGAAAAACTAGAAAAACTAGAAAAGCAATAAAAATTAGTTATGGTAGTGTATTGTATGCCCCTGTGTCTGTAATATTATCAAGCAATGAAACTTTGCAATATTTAATTTCATGCATTTTAGTGCATCATCAGATGATTGAAAAAAATTAACCATAACTTAGTGGCAGGGAAAACAAGATGCAATGATAGATGAAGTATCAAAATTTACTCTGAGTATCTTATTCAATTTTCAAACTTTACTTTCAATTTTTCAATATATCAAAAAACACTTCAGTCATCTTTTTTTCCACAACCAATCATACATGGCATGTCACAGTACAGGTTTCTTCAGCATGCCAGGTTTTGTCACCTCATTTTAATTTATCAGTGACCTAAATTTCCTTTTCCGCCTTTGAAGCACCATCACCACTTCAGGGTTTAAATTCTTATATTAAGGTTCAAAACTTCCCATTATCTTCAGGAGTATGATTGAGTCCTGTCCTTGGAGGACTCTGTCCCTAAGGATATTGTGGGGTGAAAATATCAATAGCACGTCTCCTTGGTATTGATCTGCACCGAGGAAAGTCGGCAAATTGTGGCGGCATTTTGCATAATCCCTGTCATGCATCGCTGAAATGAACTTTCCGGCGAAAGGACAGGAAGGCTTTGGGGGTCTTACGTGACGCTTTATTGAAAGATAAGACTGCTCTTGTTTTGTAATTGAGCAGCACAAATGTGTTTCGAGATGGTGATTTGTTGGTATCATTTACAAAACGTGTTATAGGTTCCTTTGGATGAAGAGTTAATAGTCCTGGCGATTGGTGAAGAATATCAGCTACAATCGCTCAGTCAGTGATAAAAGCACGAAACTTGGCATGCTGAAGCTCAACATTTTTATGGGTGGGGGCCATTGCCAAAAGCACGTTTCTTAGCAACGGTTGCTAGGGAACAAATTTACACTTGTCTAGCAACTAACTTTTCATGATCATTTCACTCCCTATAGGCAATACGAATGGGAATATTCTTGTAGGCAGCTTTCTTTATAGTTTTTATTGTACATTAAGTTTATTATAGATGGTCATGTTTCCTTCTTTGCTTTTGATAGCCTTGTGTGCATACCTGGTGTGCTATTGTCAAAACTTAAGATCTCAAGTCACTGGCTAGCCAACAGTAACATTTTGTTAGTCAAATAACCTTAATGAGAGACTATGATGCATGTTAGTGGAACTAATGAAAATGAAAGTAAAATTATGTCTCCCGTTTTGCTAACCCACCATTGGTCAAGCTCACCCTCTCCATCTGGTAGTCACAATCCAAGTGATCCAATTACGGTCAATGTTAAAGTGTTACATTTATGGCATTGTTTAAATCATTGTCCTGCCCATGCAAAGCACACACCAGCCAAGAAATAGCTCTGTTACAAAAAAATGAGAGAAAAATTCCAGCACAGTTTTCCTTGATTGACCGACAGTCAATGATTTATTCACCATGCTTAGAAGTTTTAATGGAAAACAGCGAGCTGTGATCCTTAAGGCTAAATATGTACCTTAAGGCCTGTGGACAGCTATCAGGATAATCTCTGATCAGTATCTAGTCGTCCTGAATTATACGGGGCAAGGCATGTCCACAGTTACTGTTGATTATTGCATTTCTCAAAGGCCATCAGTACTGCACAATGACTGTTTTTTGCCCTCTTGTCCATTTATTGAATATTTTAAAGGGTGTCGACCTTTTTTAGGGTTTCCTGGCAAGTTATTCTTATCGGAGCCACTCTCAGTCAAGATGCTTTCAGCAGTCAAGGCAGCAGTAATGTCTGCCCTTAGAAGGGACATTTTATTGATCACTTCTTTAGCCCTGTATCTGGTATCCCACCTGACGTGACATGGCAATATGTCATGTCATGAACAACATTGTTCAAAATACAGTCCTGTTTAAGACAGCTATTAGTCTCATTTTCAATGACGTGACAATAGGTTAGTTCTTTGCCTTGCATGGTGCTTTTAGCTTTAGCCTACAGAAGGGATCGTATTTCAAGAATGTTGCTTTCTTTGACTTTGGTTGAAGCAAGTATTGATTTTTGGAAATGGTAGGTGGTCTACTCAGTAGATGTCCACCTATAATTGCATTGTAAGCTACATTGTCAAGTTTTATTAGATATGGTTTGAAATTCAACAACACTGATCTACTCATCCACACTGACCTACTAACCTGTACTGACCTATTAGTCTGACTCATTTTAAAGACAATTTGATTTAATCTAGTGCATACTTACCCCTTTTTCTACCCCCATGCCCCCATGCCTATTTAATGGGTAGAAATTGTCAATTTTCTCTGATTGGTCACTTGTTTAGTTCAGTGTTAATCAAATTTCTGCTGTGTGGTCTCTAATTGCTGCTTTGCACATGTAGCAGGTCAAATGCCACTTGCTCAATAGTTCATTATGTTTCATACTTGTCACATGACTATAAAATGGAGAAAGCTAGTCTAAGTACATTACTTCTTTGTGTCCACCTATTTGTAAGTTGTGCCCTTGATTGTAAAAGTTGGATATACTGTTGTAAAATGCTGAAAACCCAGTTGTTCTTTTTGAAATATGATAACCATTTTATACCAATTTGTTGAGTACCTGTCCTCGGTGCTGAAAGTAGATATGTTGTTGTAGACTGCATGAAAATCTGGGTCATCTTTTTCATGTGAAATATGATCTCCTTTTGTTGATATTCATTTGAAAATTACCTCGATGATTACTAAGATAACCTCTTATGTAGTTAAAGCAGAGAATAGCATTACAGTCCTGTCCATGGTTCTGATCTTTGCTCTTTTGATGTATTTTGTTGACTGCTGCTGCTATGATCTGATTTCTCAAACAGCATGGATCACCTTGCAAAATGTATCTCTTGTTTTACTTTACACAGTTGTATGTAAATATTGTATCTCCCCAGGACTGACCTAGAAGCATGGCATTCCTTATGGCACATATTAATCTGCGCTGTCAGAAAGAATACACAGGATTTTACTCAAGAGCCCACTCAAGACATAAAGAGACAACACTTAAGGCATGATCTGACACAGGGTCATCGTGTTTAGTGCTTTCCCCAGTACTAGATGGCACTCTTGTATCTCCCGGGGGAAAAAGGTGCCAAAAAAGCCCATTACTGATAGAAGTTTGACACAATTTCTCGCGGCAAATGGAAAATAGACGATTTCATTATGGCCGCAAAGTCTCTAGTAGTTAAACAAAGTGTTGGAAAGAGTCGTCAGCGATAAGTGCAGTTTTACTTGTTCTGCATCGATCACTTCGCAGTAGTTAAGCTGCGGTGGTAACTTCTCATTTGACCCCTTTGAGCTTGAATGTGCCATTAGTTTGTTTTTGAATCATGCTTTATGCCGTGTGACGAGTTGGGGGAGCGTAGAATGGAAACCATTATAGGACTTGACATATACGGGTTGGCAGACAGAGAAGAGCGTGACATTTTTGTTGGCAGGACATAATGTATTGCCCAATATCAGTGGAATAACCCATAGTCTGGTAGATGAAGCATCTGTGCCATTCTATACTAAGGCAATAAAAAGTCATGCAAAAGCTGTCGTAATTCTAAGCCAGTGAGAATACAATGGCAACGACCTGCAAACAGGTGTTGATGTTATAGAGCTGCAGGGAAGAAGTTGTCGTTTTGAGGACAATAAAGGACAGTTCAAGTCTTAGACCACACTTGAAGCTTGGATACTTTTTTCATATCTCACATGTAATATATATATGCTGTCAAAAATCATAGAAAGAATTTTCCTCATGTTTGGAAAACTTATCAGATAAATCATCAAGGGGTGAGGAGAAATGCAAACTCCTGTTATCCAGTCAAGTTGCATAATATCAAAGATGAGAAAATGGAAAACAATGGAAAGAATGATCCTAAAAAAGTAGCAACAGAAAAATCGAACAAAATGTTGGACTGAACAAAGCTACTCCAAAACTTTCTAACATGGTCATTTACGGACTTACCTTACCCTAAGTCTAATTAGTATTAGGACTATTCCATATTTCAATAATTGCTGAATATTTCAGAGCTTCATCCTCATTATCTATTGAAAGTAGCCATAGACATGGCTGATTATTCTTTATATTCCTTTCAGTAGTATATGAATTTTAAGTGCAAGAACTTAGTGTTTTATCCCCTGGATAGCATTCATCCTACTTGATGGACACATGACACTGTCATTGTTATTTGTAGTATGCATGCACTCGTTTTGCCCACCACTAGTGAAAGATGAAAGTTACACAAACAAACATTTTGTAGAGATAGAAATGATAGCAGTCATTAGAAGAGCGCTATAATGTCTATTGTGTGTTACATGATCCATTCTGTGATTGATCTTGAAAATTGTACATATTACACAAAATCAGTTTTCAAAAGACCAGACAGATTTAACTTCAGAAAATTTTTGTCCCTTAATTTTTGCAGAAAGTTGATTATTCCTGCAGGTCAAATAAAGATGTAAATGTAAGACATTCTGTGACTGACCCTGATGTTTTTTGAATGTGCAGAAACCTTTGATGTATGAATAAAACCTTGGAACAGAATATTGAAATAACAGCTTACAGTTCAACACTTGAACAACTAGCTAGGAAGGCAATGACTATGTCTACTGTTGGTGTCAAAATGCATTTAATTTGATATAGAATTTCATGACATATATATGTCGTTTACATTTGACCTTTTTTTCTCAAATCATAAAACAAATGAACCAGTAATTTTCTATATCCCACTTTGCAAATGGTTATAATCTTTATGTCTAGTCACTCATGTTTACTCTTGAGTTGGCTGCATTTCCCCTATCACAGCATGTCATAAGTAGTATGTACTTAGGGCGGTATTGATCAATTTGTTGAGTTGTTAGATGTTGTTTTATGCCTACGAGCTGTAATATTCTGATGTTGGGAGATGTCTTTGAGGTGTCAGCACCTCTGCTATTGATTTGGGACCGTTGTCCCTTGATGTTGCTCAGCCTTGTGAGTTTTATTGCACATCTGACCTACTTGAAGATAAATTGCTTGTCTGTGCCAAAATGTTACTGCAGTGTAGATGACTACTGGTTCCAAATGATATAAAAGAAAGGTGTAAGGTGGAATTGTGCCTTGGTTTAAAGCCTATAATTGAAATGCGCTCACCGGCCTGTACCTAGGGCCATTAAAAAAGATGTTAAGAAAAGTCAAGTATTGTAGAATTTTTTCACAAAAATTTGAAATATTCTCCAGAACAAAAATGTTGCTCATTGTTTCCATTTAGAACAGCTTCTTAAACATTTTTGTCATCCTATCACATTTAAGTGTATATCTATGGCAAAAAGACGACCATTACATTATGTGTTGTATTAGTCTGGTTAAGCCAATGCGTAAACAAATTGCAGGGTCCCTTACTTTTTGCAGGTCCACATGTCATGTATGATATGAGGAAGTATTTTTCAAATGTCTAGCAAGTACGAATGTTAATTTTTATACATTTTAATCTATAATACAATGTATCAAAACATAGTATCACTGCCTGAAACCAAGAAATTTGATTTCTGTATTTTATATAGATCTACATTGTTGAGTGGTAGCTAGTCATTTGACTGTATATGGCTGCAAAAAGGTCTCCAAGTCTGGCTCCTCGAAGGTTCGTGCCCTTTCTGACGTATGCAGTGTTTTCGATGGGACTGAGAGTATATACATGTATGTAGCCCTGCAGCATTGCTGACCTGTACAACAGGCCAATATGTCTGGTAGACAGTGTGTCTGCACTCTCTGACACGTGCATTCAACAGGTCACTAGTACAGTCTGCACGGACAATGGCAGCACGCTTTCAAATTTCTACCGGAAAAAGTCCGGATGGACTTTGATTAAGAAGGAAATGACAGGGTTCGATTTTACTTGTGGATGTTGGGTTCAAGTTTTACTTGTGGATGTTGGATTAAAGTTTTACTTGTGGATGTTGGGCTTAAGGGAAAGTTAAGCATGTTTATCAATTTTTATGCCAGGGTGACTCATCATCAGTGTCTATAGTCACAGCTTTTCAGTGAGGCCCTGTTGAGACGTGAATGTACACATTGTCCAATGATTAAAGATCCTGCTTTTGATGTTTGAGGGTTCGATCCCATGTTTTTGTCTCTTATATGACTTACATATTACCTGAGAGAGTTTCAGTCATTTTTGATGTTGGTATGAGAAGAATAACATTGAGCCCACAACAAGATCAAAGTAGTATAGTGAAACATAAACTGTCGTAATCTCATATGGATCGTTTTTACCTTATTTTGTTTTCTTTAATAAACATAGAGCTGTCCTCAGTATCACAAAGTTTTCTTCTAATTTTCCTTCTTCTCACAATGGTTTTGAAAAATATTTTCTACTGCTTCTATGATAAAGTTGATATTTTCTGCTGCAGTTTGGCCACACCCTGGGATCTAGCTCCAACAGGGAACTGCATCAGCCTGCTAGAAACATTTCCCACTCAGCTGCCTCATGAGTAGCTTTGTCAGAAGTCTGGCTTAGATTCACATGGCTACCCTCGGCAATGCCATTTTCAAAACTGCGAATCCCGAGTCACATACACGTAATCTAAGATGCCATCACCACTCGGCACTGCTTAAGTGTCTTTACTTTACCGGCTACCATCTCAAGGGTGCAGATCCAAATGTCAGGAGTTCTCCTCATAATTGCAGCAAACAGGATGAAAGCATTCAGACTATTAACACTGATATTGGAGGGACGGATTTGACAGGAAACTGTGATGTATTTTTCAGGGCTACATTGCCCCAAAGGCACTTTGTTAATTAATGAGAATGCGCCGTGATCTGTGCAGCAATCTGAGGGGAATTTCGCCCCCTACTGCTGTATCATGATCAAAGCTTGCTGGAATTTCCAAGCGATTAAAGACAAGGGGCATTGGATGCCATTTAGTGCCAGATGCTAGTCTACTTTTAAGTGCTTGAAATGGAACATATACTGTGAATGGTTATTGTGACATTAGATTTTGGGGCTATTTTGCATGATTTGTGATGACAGGTTACAAAGTTCCTATTCACATAGGAATTTTTAACAATTGTAAAGTATGTAATAGTAGTTCAAATTATTCTTAGTTTTTTGGAGTTTCAAGTGAAAAAACTCATCATAATTGCATGATGCCAAAACAAAGTCTCCAAAATACATGACTTTGGGTTTTGAACCTTAACCTTTAGTTACCTACCATGCATGTCAACCTACAGCTGGTTTGGTTTAACCAAAACAATATGTTGTTGTTGTATGGCTAGGAGAAAGATGTGTTGGCTTAAGCATGCTTTGGTGTAGTGGCAAGAAATTCACTTCAGAGCCATACTGTAACTTGTTCTTATCTCGGTCTAACCACCATTAACAATTAATCTGCCATATGATAATAAATCTGCCACTTTGAAAAACAGTGGATTTGAGAGATCTCTAGTGCAGCACCTCCTAGGTATTCACAGTTTAGATATGCATGTCCTGGAGTGCATTATACTGGGGATGTTGGGTTTCAGATCTGTTTGGGCACATCTTCTCAGGGTGGCGGAATTATGTACCTTGGTGGAATATGTTTAACTTAGTAGATGTTAGCTGTTCCTGTTCAAGATTGCAATTTGCATGGTTCTGGTAGGGGTTTCAGTGTCTCACAGATGATAAGCTGACAGTCCTTTTTTAGGACAGCCATCTTCAGCATGTTAAAGTTACCTCCACACTCATCTGTAAGATTAGGAGTATGCCTCGGTGTAAAAAGGTTAATCCGATCAGTTTTTCATGCAGCTTGTTCTTTTGTCATACACGGTAAGTCAGTTTTCCAGTTATGCAATACTGTTACAGATTACAAAAGCCATGGGGAATTAAAAGACAGTTATCTACAAATTTCATCTGGCATTACTCTTGCAAGACGTTGGTTTACACTTTATCTTACCTTTGATCTAAAATACAAACAGGGCTAAACATACCACTAGGCTATATAGGTTATTATAGTTGAGGTAAACTTAGGGTTGTGCAAGCATTTCTGATGTCTGCCTGCACCATACCAGTAACAGTCCATATTATGGGTTTAAAAACAAAAAGTGCATTGTGGATTTTTGTTTGCCCCCTGTGAAATGACAAAGAATTGAAGTGGTTTCTAAACAGAATACGATGTGACTTATTCCTGAAATCGTTCCCTGGCATCGACATTTCAACAAAGCCAGGGGAAAAATAGATGAAAAGGTTTTGAAACTTGTTGGTGCAGGTAGACTTTGTCTAGGGCAGATAATTTTGTGCAATAAAAGAAGAAAGAAAAAAGGATTTCACTCCCTGACAAATCTTATGGTTTGTTGTAAAATTTATCTCAGGTATCTCACTATTCAGACATGCTGATGCAGCATAAGTGGAAATTAGAGCTCGCTGAAGCATAAAATAGTCAATATTCTGAGGCCAAGTCAGTTACGGGGAAACATACAATATGTAACAGGCTCGGTGTTCACACCTGCGACGAAGGATAATCGTACATAATTTGCTGACAGGGATCATAACCTCACCTTGGAAATAAAATCTTCACACTTTATATTCTTACCTTTCTCGTTGAATGGACTTGTAGCGCTCTGGGACTTGCACTTGTAGCTATATGCTGTGGAATAAAACATTGACATCCCAATTGGATTGATGTGACTGTCGGCTTTTTTGTAACAATGAACAGGCATCCAATTAGTACAAAACTTTGTTTGCTTGTGCCGAGTGCAGGTTTTCTTCCTCCACAAACCATCATGGTTGACCAAGAGCTCCAGTCCCCCCTAGGCTGTCAGTGTGTTGTGCGGTATCCCCTTTTAGTACTTCATGTACATGGTTGTAGGTTAGTTGTGGTCTCCCAGCCTTTCTTCTCCCATCTGCTGGTGTCCATAATACCAGGACACAATTCTTTAAACCATTTATTTTACTGATGTATAACCATTCAAGCTCTAAAGTTTTGACTTTGGCCTTTTTTTTTTTGAGAACACCTTGACCATATAACAGGAAATTATTGCATCCTATGCTGAGTGTTTTTAAAAATATATTCTCTGTTTAGCTTGCACTTGTAGTGAATGGTACCAATTCTTACCTTCCATGATCTTAAATGAATTTCTGTTGTTGTAGTTGTTCTTGTTGTGCATGGAAATCTTACTGACATATACTGCAAAACTCTTTTAACTTCTTGGCTTCTAGATGATGACTGTCTTTTTTCAAAGATGTCTCTACCCACTGCCCAGAACATTTGAAATTCGGCATACTTGTTGGGACTTTTGCAACTGCAATAGCTGCACTTTGTGTATACATGTATTTTCATCACAAGTTATTGCCTCATGTATAGAGTTTCCCATATTTGATTCCTTGAGTTTGCTATCAGGGACGTTTCTGGGGCGATTTTGCATGGCATTGTCACATTTCAGTAAGCAAATTGAATCCATGATGTGCGCAATATTAAGGAAATAAAGACCCCTTGTCAAGGCCATAGAATGTGTTATTGACCCAAGAAACAAGCATGGCCTGTCGCAAACTAGATAGCCAATTTTGCGCCAAAATCCATAGTGCTTTATGAGGCCCTGGCAAGGGGGTCCACATCGTAACATTCGCTTTTAAAAATCTGCTTAATCCATGGTTGTCCACCGCATTTGATCAGTACATACATGTACAGTCATTATTAGAATTTATCTTTAATTCCACTTGTGATGTGCTAAAAATGAAGAATACACCGATAGTGAGATAACAATGGCCCCGCCCTCTTCTGCTGAAATATAGAATTGCAAAACAAAAGCGTGGAAATTTGAAAATTTGACAGGCCTGCATCCACTCTCTTGCTGCTAATTTTGATGGACAGACGGAATCAGTCAACTATGTAGGGCCTGTTGGATAGTATTTTTTTTTCCAAATTGTAGCCAGCACCAGTCCTGCTATAGTTGGCATAAGATGCTACACAGCAGTGTATAAGGTAGTTCTCATGAAGAGCTCATATTTCTCATATGGTTATGTTAGACCGTAATTTATTGTTTTGAGTTCCTGTATATTTTCTTCATTATGGCGGCTGTGCTTCCAACCCATTTCCCTGTAGATGATGTTCAATTAACAATATTGGAGTCACGCTGTGGGAAGCCATCATTCTCAAACATGTTGTGGAGCAACATATGAATTACTCACCTCGCATTAGCAACATGTGTTTATAACATTGTCATGTTTATTATGATATGTATGATCTATATTCCCCTGACCAAGTCATACCTAAAACTTTAAGAATAGTACTGCTTTGCTGCTTAGAACTCAACTATCATGGGAAAGTGTATGGAAGTGGAACTCACAGTGCTACCAGCCCGCTTCTGTAGTTTTATCTTTACTAAGTCTTGTACAACTGTGTGGCACAAGGGCTTAAGGAAACAGAGATGAGTGCAGCCCTTTGTACCATATAGTGTTGGAAGGACTTATATTTATCATTTGATATGTCTTCATTTTTGAAATAACCAAATTTCATCACAAATCTTTGTGAAGATTCACTAGGTTTAAAAAACATATCTAAATGGTATGATATAGAGTTATCTCTTCCTTTGCTGTTAAATATAATTTTTATGGCCTTGGTGAGACAGTGAAGCCTGCACTCTTCTTTTCATCATTGTTAGGACATTAGGATTACATTGAAATGATGTCTCTTTGTCAACTTTCCACAACTAACTGACCCTAGCTAGCTGTATGGCTAACAGAAATGTCAAATGCATTCTTCCAACATATGCAAGTGTTCCTTTCTCAACTTTACCCTTTTTAAGCTGAAATGTCTTAGAACCAGAGTCTTAATGTGACTTTAATCCATCTATTCCAAACCAGCATCAATAGAATGCATTAGTGCAGAAGATGTGCTCATCGTAACATAAAATTTCTTATCAGACATAGGAATATTTGATCCATATTCATTAAGAAGTCAGAAAGACAAAAAAAATGATGAACACGGACATTGATGTGACTATCTTGAAGCATTTTATAGCTCATACCAATGTCTATTTTATGATAGTCAATGGCAAAGGAAAAGCTTTCATACCTAGCAATCTAGGAATCAGCACCAAGGAAAGGACCATGATGCTTTCTTTGGATCTTGTGCAGGCTTTATGGGATCATCTTTAGCGGAGCCTGACATTGATAGGTGTTTGGTTGGTATTGTAATAAAGAAAGTTTTGTATGGATAAGCATCTTTAGTATATATTATCAAATGTTTATTTGGTATTGTAATAAAGAGAGTTTTTATTGATAACCATCAGCAAAAGGGGGGGGAATCAAGCAACTGCAATAACACGCCATGGCTCAGCACCAAGGACAGATACCAAAATTTGAAATAGAATACGAAGTAAAATGATTACATCAGAAACATTACCAGACCTTGTGTTTTTTTAGTTGAAATACACGCTGCAGAGATTGCAAAATCCTTGCGGTGAAAGGGAAGCAGTTGTCTGTAAAATATCCGGCTTACCATGCTTTCCCATCAGTATACCATCCCCACAATGCAATTACGCCGAACTTTTCTGCCCCAGTGCTTCTGGCTTGTATGCCCTGCAGCAATGTGGTACTGGAAATGAAGGTAGTACATCTTGTTGGCCAATATTAACCGCAGAGAGGTCGCTGACTTCACCAATTCTTACGCTCGGGCGGGTGACAGGATTTTAGATAACTGACTTTGCCAGTGAAGTCTGACTTCTTCAGATTTCCACTAGCAATTATACAGGGTTCTGTTACGCATAAGGTACAGTTGATATTCTCTCTCCAGTTGAAACAGTTTTAGCATAATATGTCTTGCAACTAGAATAGAATGGAACGTAGATTAGATTTACATTTGCTCCACAGGGAGTGGTCTATTTATTTCCAATAATTACTCTTTTTGCTTTGCACTGTAGGATCATCTTTGCTGTATTTCAATGTAGATGTCTGTTCTAACATTAAAAGTGCATTCTTTTGGAAACTGATCTTGAAATATGATATTATTTCCAATATTCCAACCTTTGTTTTATAAGATAAGAAAGTTCCCGGATTGATACCTATTGATGTATTATTGAGCCTCCGTAACTCAGAATTCAGTCTGTCATATTTCATTTACGACCTCTTGGAACTGTTAGTGATTTCTGTATATTAGATAACAATGTGTTGACCTTGAAGAAAGGTTAAAGGAATGGTGCATGTAATTGTAGTGTACACTTTGATGAATGTGCGTTGCACCTTTTTTTGTTCTTTTGACTGAGTGTAGTGCTTCTTCAATCTCTGTCCCAAATAATCAATAATCCCTCACAGCCATTTTGGGAAAATCGACAAAAGGGAGGGGGGAGAGGAGACACTGTAGAAACACACCCAGAACTACATGTAGAGGATGTCTGGTTGCCTGATGACTATTACTTTTTGCTTTCACACCACTTCCCTCTGGCTATTGATAGAGGTGCCCCCCCCCCACTGGGTGTGTCTAAAACTGGCCTTAACAAGAGGAAGAATACAGACTCCTTTACCAGCGGCTGAAGTGCTCGGCCATCAGTTTTACATCCCTCTATTTGCTGTGCATATGATGTCCCCCAAGATCCATTAGGTAAAGACATAGAAATTCAAATGGATCAAAGTTGCGGCTCATTAGGAATACGTCGTTGATTCTCAAGGTCAGAAAACCCATTTCCCGCCCACTAATTACCTTTTGGTTGAGGAGACAGACGGTTGTTACATTTCGGGGATTACATTTTCGACGTCATTGAAATCAAATGACTTATTCATTCAGCTCTTTTAAGACTTATCTGAAATGGATACTAAGGCCACACCAACTTGATTCTCATATGATATCTGCAAATGCATTGATTTTGACCTGTTTTCCAACTTCAACAAAAACAGATAGGCCTTGATTTGTGTAGATGGTCGAAAATGCTGCAAAGTCAAAAGATGCCCAAGGTAACAACTAGTAAAAAAACGTTTTCCTTTTTGTCTGGTACAAATAAATTATAATCCTTATTTACAAATTCATGCAAATTCAGGATAATTTCAAGAGAATAAGTAAATACTACTATTAGTGTATATCAGAGGAAATAAAAATGTCTAGTCCACAATAAGACTCTTCATTCATTATTGTCTGTAGGGTTTGACATCTTCTTTAATGACTGGTCTATGAAATGTCCCCCTAACTTTGAAAGTGTACTGTGTGATTTAGTAGTGTAGCTTTTTTCGTTTTTTTCCCCATTATTTTCTATCATGTGCTATATTCTGTCGAAGATTCTGGTACGTCATTATTTGAGAATAGTTTATCCTATTATATACTGTTAAAATTCTGTAACAGCTTTGTCATCTCTCTATTTTGATAGTTGAGCATCTAACATTTCTTTTGATACAAACTTTGTTTTTTTGTACACCCACATCATATTTGGGGTCTCCAGAGTATTTCATCCATAAAACCCAGTGTGTGTATCCTTCCTATGATGTCGTCATTAGTGAACAGTAATTGCTATGGTAATTGAGTGGTGTTGCCATCTGTGTGGAGCCACTGATTTGATTACCAACAGACAGAACCTAAACAAGGTGACAGTAATGCATCTGAATAGGCATCTTCTTTTTTTGCCATGCCCGGAGGTTAATGTCTCCATACATTATACTAGTATCAAATGTAAAAGATTCTGTATCTTGATTGTATCAATTCTGATCAGTACAAATTTGTGCAATGGTGCTTAACAGGATGTGATCAGTTCCACTATTTTGATTCTGAACCACAAAAATGTATTATGTAATCCAATGACTGGTCTAAATCAGATTTGAATTGATAGAATGAGATTTTATGCAGAAAGTAAAGATTACCAGAGACAAGCATGCATTGATGAATTCTTTACCGGGAGTGCACTTTGAGCTTAAAATGAGTCAAAAGTGAAACTTGATACAGCTTTAAGTACAACTTTATTGTCAAAATCTGCTAATGTTCTAGAGACCATGTTTAGGCAAATATAATTATAAGGGCTTGAATATAGCATATATCAGGAGTGCTATTTTACTGAGGACTTGACAGATATGAGGTTCTTATGATCCTCTGTTCTACCTTTGCTCTATAAAAGTCTCACAACCATTTGCTATTCAGTGTACAGGGTCCTATTCGCAATCACTGGTAGTGACCGATAACTCTCCCAAATAGAATCCAACAGGATATGGGGGCTGGAATCAGCTCCAAGATCTCACTTCCTGTTTGGGGAGAGACCCGTGGCGGGGGGAAATTGGGAGAGCTGTCGGCTACCTTTGAGGTTTCGACACCAGGTGCGCCAGTGGGCGCGGGAATGGGGCTGATCAATGTCCGGGGTGCATTGGGAAAATTGGTTGGCATTCAGGGAGGCCTGCCAAATGGGCCCCAATCAGCTCCGTCCATCACTCGGTCGGCAGTGATATCTGACGATCTCATGCATCTGTCCTGTCTGTTTACTTCAGTGGGACTTCTCATTTCGTCCAGGAATCAAAAACCAAGACATTCACTACAAAGCCACCCTGCATTTGAGGTGTTTAGGGATGCTTTGCTGTAGCTCTCCATAGAAAATGATATCTCATGTAAAAATCGATGGTAAATATATGAAGAGAATCTTCCATGTTGATAATGAGCCTGGCTTTCCTGTTATATTCTAGTAACCTAACTTTCGGCAACAGTAAAGATACATTGCTTGAACTGCATATTCATGCTGGTCTTGAAAATGGCTGTTCGTCAAGCATATTTATGCCTAGTATTGTCGTTGCATACTAATGAGGGCTTGCCTCTGGCAACTTCCATCCATCAGTTCACAGCATCCGGAGACTAATTCCTTGCTCTGCATATTCAATGATTGAGCCACATGAGCAATATCTTAGGGATAGCTGCTTTAATTGAGGCTGAAATGACAGTGATTTATCACACGTTCTACCAACACTTAGACCATATGAGATGGAACTATCAGGGCAGAAATACGTATGGCACATGACTCCATTCCATGCAAACTCCATTACCTTATGTAAATAATGTTCGTTTTTGACTAATGAAAAAGTACCCATGTACCTTATTCAGCAATAATTTTCTTCTGTCATGCTATCTTTAGCTCCATCCTGTCGATGAAAAATGTTATTTTCCCCTCTCCGCTCAAGTGTTTAAAATCTGCTAATGAAGATAATGTCCCCTCTGATGATTCCATGTGGTTACGATTTAATATTTCAGGTAGGAGCCGCAGCAGACCTTCTGGGGTGGAAGACAGCAGACAGTCTTGTCTCAGAACATACATTTGGCATTTGGCACTCTCCACTCGTCTGGAATGCAATAAAGGAAATCCATATTTCCCAACTGTGCGCCATTCCCAACGTATCCGTCCCAGCGAATATATCAGCTCGCTTACAGCACTAACCATGCAAGATATGCAATAACCTAGATGATGCGTACTGACAAAGTTCCCATCACTGCCTGCAGTCAATGTATGATTCGGTCTCTTTTATTAGGAACAATTTTTCAAATTCGTCATATATAGCTTTTACTCTCATTACTCCTATGCACAGGTGGAAGTAAATGGCTTATGCCAAATACCTTAGTCGTCGCCATATTGAACAACCCCAAAAATGGAGGCAGATGAAGACCAATATTGCTACCCATAGCAGATTTCTAAGTCACCTCCAGTTGATCTTTATCCCTGGCGGAATTATTCATAAGATACAAGGAGAATTTCAACGTGCATTTCTGGCACAACAACACGGCAGTTAAGTGCATGAAATGGTACTTGAAGGATTGAAATTCAAAGAGCTTCCGCATGCTCCTAATAGCTGTGAGAAAAGGTAGAATACATGCTCGTGCAGTTACAAGGGTTGCTCTCTGCTTGATCTATTGTGATGTGAATAACTTTGTATCAAAGAGGCTCAAACAAGGCTCAAGGGTTAGTGTTACAGGGACTACGCAAGGCTGAGTGAAAGGTGTGATTTTGGCTATAGCAGTGCCTTCGCATCAAAAGCTGACATGACCTACAACAGTGGAGCTTTCATTATAACATGGCCTCCATTGATAGTCATAAAAATCGAGTACTATTACTAGTATAGTGTAAGATATCTACATGTTTGAAAACAAAGGATTTTACATCTCTCTCTTCCAAGATATTCTCCTGCTCAGGTTTTAGCTTATCAGTTTTGCTTGTATATAACTAACCTACAGTGGAAGAGAAGCCTCTTATTTTTTAGGATGGAGGACTGAGGTGCACTGAGTAATATACTCAAACGTACACTTACCTCACAAACAATAAGTACCCACTCGCAGAAACAACAATGTCTTTTTCATTACCCAATATATGGCATCTCAGTGATATACAACAGGAAAAAGTGTTTTGTTTTTACATTGTTAGATTTCAGATTTTTTGTGTGGCTTTGTCACTTTCAAAGATGGCACATATAAAGCTGCAACAGTTTTCTGACAGTAACATCCTTCTGGTATTGTTTTAGAGAATACTCTCGACAAGATAAAACAGGAAGATCAGACATTTTGATAAGGGTATTTATCTGTTTAGAGGTAAATGTATAACTTTATACCATCCTACCCCAACATAGCTATTTTACATAGTCTACCCGAGAGAGTTTTAAGGCCTCACAGTGTTTCTTCATAGTCAACTTGTTTCTCTTTTTTTTTAAACGACTACTACTACATGTTTTACCTATGCTAGACAACAGTGTGATGAGACTGTGGTATACCTCCATTTGCAAGTTCGGAGTTGACTGGGATCGTCATGTACAAGTCCTTGGATGATCCGTTGAAGTCCGTCATTGGGATTGAATAGGGCTGGTTACATGTGGCAGTTCTGGAATTGTTGGCTAGTATCACTCGGTGGTTTTCGTGTGGTTGTGTCACAGCACACGCCTGTTGGTGTTGGCGCCGTCGGCGTCTCCAAGAGCAGTATGCAGCAATGACTATGATGAGGAAGATGGCTATCCCAAGGGATATGTTAACTACAAGCAGGGTGTAGTATGGAGATGGAGGGTTGTTTGTGGGGCTGGCGTTGAGTGACGGGGAGGGAGTTACTGTAGTGGCGGAAAAGTTTGCGGGGAGAGGGGGAGGAGAGCTCCATCTCGAGGTGGTACAGGGCCAGAAGGGGGAGCTGGGATCTAAGGTTGTGGGAGGTCCTGCACTAGGGTCCATAGGCACAGGGGTGGATATTGTGGTTGATGGGTTTGGTGTAGCTGTAGTGGTTGGGGAGACAGTGGTTATTGTGTCACGCACCTGGATCAAAATCGTGGCAGAGTCGTTTCCAGATATGTTTTCCACATAGCACGTGTAGTTTCCCGAATCGCCATAGCTGGCGTTGGTGATGGCCAACGAGTTATCGTACTGTACAAAGACGCGGGAAAAGTACGATCCTGCCTGCAGAATAGCACCGTCAGGAGTCGTCCAATTGGTGGTTATGTTGCCCTCCCCAGTGGCGTTACACACAAGCGACATATTCTGACCGACCAGCACACTCTGACTCGGGGTGTTGTACGTGATTGTTGCCGGGCACGAGAAGTCCTCCACACGCAAACTGTACATTGCACGTCCGGCAACCCTGGGGGGAGCCCTACAGGTAAGTTCGTACTTCAAATTGTAATGCTGATACGAGGAGTTGTCCGTCATCTGCTTCAACCAGCGCAAGTTGCAATCACATGTCCAGGGGTTGCCAGAGAGGTAGAGGAAGTTTAGTTTGTCCAGTCCCTTGAAAATCCCATTTGGAAGGTTGATCAGACTGCATTTTTGTAGATCGAGCAGCTCGAGGTTAATCAAACCGAGGAAAACTCCGGGAACCAGACATATCAGCTTTTTGTTATTCTCCAAGTACAGGTTCTTCAAGTTAGAGAGCCCGAGGAATGCATATCTGTCGATGAACGTCAGGTTTGTGAGATTGTTGAGATGAAGTGTTTGCAGGTTACTCAGGTATTGAAAAGCATAGTTTTGAATGTATTCAATGGGATTTCTATCTACAATAAGTTCTCTCAAGTTTGGGGCGTTTTGAAGTGCTTTGGACGGGACGAAGTTGAATTTATTGTTGCTCAAGTCCAAAGTGCGCACACTAAACTGGAACACCTTATCAGGAACGTCCGACAAAAGGTTCCCACTGAGTGATACTGTCAAGGATTGCGCATTCTGAAGGTTTCGGAAAGCTCCACGCCTGATACTCTTAATCCTGTTGTTAGTTAAGCTCAGATGAAACAAGCAACGCATATCAGGGAACGCATTACGCCGAATGGAGGTAATTTGGTTGGAGCTAAGTTGCAGGTTACATGTACGCTTTGGTAACTTTTCTGGAATCCGTGTTATTCTGTTGTTCTGTAGGTAGATGGTGATGTCCGACTCAAGTCCTTCAAAGCTACTTTTGTAAGTGTATGCCAACTGGTTGTTATCAAGGGTTAAGATGCCTAGGTTGCGAAGCCCCTTGAATGCTCCAATGGGAAGTTCAGTTAGGTTGTTATAGCTCAAATGTAAGTAGTAGAGAACACCCAAATCCATGAACACTCCTCCCTTTATGCTTGACGTGTTCAGCTGACATGCATTTAGGGATAGGGTCCGTAGCTTGTACAGCCCATTGAATATATCTCGTATGTTCAGTCCGGGATTGTTATCCAAGTACAGCTCTGTAAGGTTGGGAGGCATTCGCTCCTTGATATCACCGATGCAATTGAAGGATAGGTCCAAGTTTCTCAGCCTACCCAATCCGCTGAGTGCTCCAACAGAAACATTCCGTATCAGGTTTTGATGAAGGTCCAGCCTCCGAAGGTTTGGCAGACTTGTAAATGTATTCGGCGGAATGACTTCAATTCGATTTCTGTCCAAGAACAGGGTTGTTGTGGTGTTGTCAATACCAGATGGCACCCTGGTTAGATCCCTTTTCCGGCACTCCACCACATTGCCATCGTTTGTATCCGTGTAGCATCTGCATTTGCTAGGACACCCTGCGGCTCCAGGCCTAGCCAGTGACAGCAAGAGGACAAGGAGCATTGCCTGTTGCTTCTCTGCTGGTAATCCCCACATTGCGATGACAGCGGTAACCTTGATTCACATCACTGACTCTAAATGCGCACTCTGCATCGGCACACACCATGGTACGTAACGCGGTAAGAACAAGGCCCGACAGGCCGTGGCCACCTCATCACTGCTGTGCCAACGTTGAGGCGAGGAATTCTGCGGAATTTGTCCGTGGCAAGTGCAGATCCCTCCTGCCATGCCGCGTCGGAGAGACAAGGTCAATTAGTTGGCTGGCTTCTCGTCGATCGAAAGAGGTCATCTGCTGCTGACACAACCCGAAATAAATGCCTTGGCCAGCGTCCCATGAGGGCGGAGCGAGCAAGAGGTGTGCGGAGTCAGAATGATTTTCTGGGAAAGAGCTCAACTGCGGCAAAGTCCAGTCAATGGGAAGATGGATCAGCAACAGCCCATATACAGCGTATCTGTGGGTGAAAAAAAAAACAAGAGAAACCTGTGTCAGAGAATCAGTGCAGACAGCTGATGACAGACCAAGTTTTTAATGTAGAGGAACGGCCATATTTCACTAGTACCTTTGACCTCTCACTGCCCACCCCAAACAGGGCCTATGACAGGAGTGAGTTACGACATGCTGCCAAGCGTTGACACGCTCAAATTAAAGGTCCAATCAAGTATGGTTAATATATGGCCCCCGCCGCCGCATTTAGATTCCAAGCTGTACTCAGTGGCAGGGCAGGGGGCATTCGAATATTTGCGCTGGGTTCAATATTCCCCAGATAGGTTCTGGCCACCCTTGTCACCTCAGACGTTTTTGTGGATAGAGGTATTGATGCGGAGGTATCTACCGGAGCGATGGTTTTATGGTGGGCGTAATTCCTGCCGGCATATTGAGACCAAATTGGATTTTGGTCAAATGAAATCATGGCCGCAAGATTGAATCTTCATGTTTAGAGAACATGCTCCAGAATTTTTAAATAAATTAGTAGGCAATTATGGGGTGCTGGAAAGTGGCAAGCGCGGCCAAATGGGGGATTAAAGGATAGAATGCATAATTTTCGAGCCAGTATCACAGTGAACACCATTGGGTGGTGATAGATGCCCTACCGGGAAGAATTACAAAGGTGTTTTAACCATTCCGGAGGGAGTCTCGTCCAATCCTAGCACCCTCAGAGGACTCAGCCTGAGAGCTGTTAGAATGATGGAGGCTAGCTATCGTTTGGTCACTCACAGGCCCATTGGGATCTCTGAAAATGTGGAGTACAATTGCCACTCCGCAGAAGTATGCTAGCCTGCCAAAGTCAATTCAACTCTTAAGTTTTCTGGGAATTGTTTAAAAATTGATTGCATCGTGATTTCATTACAATTCACTCTTACTAAGATTTTAGGTGATATCTTTGGCAGAATGAAATTGTTTATAAATAGTTGTGCTAGAATTGTACGTTTTAAGGCAAGTTCTTAGTGAACATTAAAACATTCTAAAAAATTGATTGCAGGTAGATAACATTTATTGAATAGACTCTCTGGCTTGAGGCTATATCTTAAGATGACATGAATGTTTTCTCCTGGCAAATTGCACATATTTTGGGCAACTGCTTTTTGTTGCTTCAACATAAAATAATCAACATTTGATATATTTCAGCTTAACACTTGAACAAAGGCATAGAAATATACATCAGTTACTGTTCTTATCAGAATCTCTTATAGAAATTTCAAAGAGATGCAGCCATGGTACATCTTTGTTGTACAATGTACTATGTATACAGTATGTATTACAGTATATGATTGTACGATGTCCACATCACAGTAGGAAACACCTATTCCATGAAGTCCATAAGGTACCACAACTCAGCCACATGGATCAGTCTTTAAAATCCCTCTCAAGTCACGCCCATCTTACGATCGCCAAAAATAGCTTGTCACTTCTATGTGTTAAATGTCCGCTCCCGGCAGATATCGATACGCCCCGAGGAACAAGCATTGGTGGCTTGTACGTGGCCAACATTTTCCTAAGAGCTATGCCATGCATAGAAATGCCATCCTTGTCCTGCTGCAGCTATATAAGGAAACACTCCCCAGACCCAATAGTGCTAGCTTTCTCAGCTTTCTATTGATCATGGCCATCATTTTGTACTGTATCATATGTGAGAGGCCATTTGTCTGCAAAGTCCCACATTAACCATGCTATATATACAATTTCATCTAGAAAATATGCCAAAATTTGGTGCTCGTGTCAAAATAAAATCGCAATCAGAACAGCACCCAGCCGTGCCAAGTTATGATTCAAAGAATTTAAGATAGAATGTATTGATATAGAAGGCTAAATTGCTGTGGACACCCTGTGTCGGGGATTGTTACCTGGCCATAAACCAGCATTAAGCATCGCATGTCTGTCTATGTATCGAGTTTAAGGTGGTATGGTAAGAATTGTAATCGCTAGAGATGAACTAGGCAAACAGGAAGGAGAGAACTCACCACAATAAGGGCCCCAAGGATAAAAAGGAGCTGCATGTATATTGTTGCCAATAGTCTCAACTTCTCACCCGCTTTGCATATTCAAGGCCCAACCCAGCTGGACAGTCCCTGATTGGTCACTTGATTTGTAAGCAGAGGCCAATTGGTCGGAAGAGCAAGAGGGAAGAATTATAGCAATGCTTTGATTTTCGGACGCTGGAATTCGAAGTATAATTGAACGCAGGGCTGAAATGAAGTGCCAATGTTTCAGGCAGGTGCTCCCCACCCAATACACATCACTCAATGTTATTGCACACACAGGGGAATTTCCCGATATTCGCACCTATATATCCCCAACTATTCATTTAGGGTGATAAGATCAAAAAGGGATTATGTGGTGCGCCGCCATGGTATACCCAAACTTGCAAATTCCCCTTCATTCTGGATTCGTCTGCGCAGTCTGCTGATGGCATGAATGTGATTGGACACGAATCTTAATCACTTGAAATCTTTCATGTATCAAACAGTTATTTGTTTCTGCAGCTACGTCTTTGCCATGCTTTGAATACGTAATGTGGTGTTTTCTTTTTTCGATCAATTGTCTCCACACGCACACAAAAAACAGGCAACCACCTCTTGCTTGAGATACTGCTGTGGCCGCATTACTACATGTACAAAGCGAAGCTTTCTGGAGTGAGCAGGTGTTGCCACAGCTAAGTGGTAGTCTCCGTACTAATTTCATTATGCAGCCTCACCCTTGGGCAGAAATTGCTGTCACACCAGAGCCCCCAATTCTATTAGCGACCTACGACCCCAACGTTCCCACTAGCAGGTGTTGCCGCCTCAGCGCTGGCGCGGCTTCTAACAGGATGGGTAAATGGATTTCAAAAAGAGCGGAGCCTTTCCATTGCATTCCCTGGGAAATTTATCATTTTCTGCAGTGTCTTCATACCTTAATGTCAGTGAAAGAGGGATGCAGTCTCGTCTGACCCCATGTTACATTGTCAGTGATACGGGCGCCTGTCCACGTCAGACCCTTACGAACATAATTCTGCCATAACGGAGTGCTTCAGCTGATGCATGTAGAATATGGAAAGTGAGTTGTTCTGCAAGCACTCTCCCCCCCCCCTCTCCCTCTCTCTTGAGACTTATGGTAGCCCCAACGAATCAAGACACAGAGTCATGGGAAATAAGCAAATTTTCAGGGACTCCTATCTGGAAATAGCCTAGGCTTGTCATCCAGTCTCGCCTGCTTCACTTCAAGCTGATGTTAGCGAGAGATAAATGTAGTCATTTCCTGGGAATGAAGGGTGCGGAGAGGCACTTCCTTCCCTGTGGAAATTTCAGTTGCATAAAGATTCCGTTTTCTCTTAAACAGAAACGTGGTCATTAACTCTGCATTTCAGGACCTGCCAGAAAGTCTGGGAATGGTCAGAGTGGGTTGCGGTGATAGATTCATGCACTCGGGTAAAATGCTCATCAAAGGACTCCCCCGTGGACAAGACAGACCTCCATGGGCTTACATTTTGCGTCTGGTTTTCATGCCTGACAGAAGGAGCGATGCTTACTGTGAAGGGAAGCGTAAGCACCAGACAAAAGAGATTGCCATTTTTCCACAGCTCAGTCAACCCTAGAAATGAAACTGTGTAAGCTAGAGACCATCAAGTAGCGCTGACTCGAAACACATTTCGTCTCATGCATGGTTGGGTGCCTGTTAAGGGCTTGTCCAAATAATCATTTTGCCACCAGTTCTCTTACCATTTATTTGTCAATGTGCAGTGTGAATTCACTCAACAACTGTAAGATATAACAGAGAAACAAAACCTGTTATTATATATTAAAAGGGAGGGACTTTGGAAATGAAAGTCAAAGGTTTGTAG
Organism: Branchiostoma lanceolatum; assembly: GCF_035083965.1. Taxonomy (NCBI): domain Eukaryota; kingdom Metazoa; phylum Chordata; class Leptocardii; order Amphioxiformes; family Branchiostomatidae; genus Branchiostoma; species Branchiostoma lanceolatum. Next base: position 26,945,439 of record NC_089722.1, on the reverse strand, counting down.
ATCATATTTCACAGAATGATTTGCATGTTGCCACAACAGCTGTACATTCAGAATAAAATGTGTTTATTTTCCTAGTCTCTAGGGTATTTTATTATGTTTATTTCTCATCCAACTCGAATCAGAACCCTTTGCAAATTGAGTGAAAATGCCTCTAGTGGTGCAGTGTTTCCGCTTAATTTTTAATTTAGCTAATTGGTTTGTTGCTAGGACAGTTCATCATAATGTGCCTGCATATACCAATAAGTTACAAATTTTTGCAGTCAGTAGATATATTGACAGAGCTGTTATACTATTATTACAATCAATCAACAATCTTTACCAAAACGTATGTACTTGACAACTTTCTTTCATTTTACACTTTTTATAGTAGTAAATTGCCAACATCTGTGTATGATATGAGTTATTGCAAGAATTTAAATTCACAATTTTGTTACCTGTCTTACCTGTTTTTCAAAAGGTTCTTGCTACAATTTACGTCCTTTCAAGAAGGCAGCATTGTCAAATTATTCATAGATTGTGAAGTATTGAAGTCTTAGTTATGTTGCTACAATTATAGCATATTGGGTCTTGAAGAATAGTCACCTTTTGCTAGCTGAGTCACTTCTTCACTTCCTTGGGAAGCCAATTATACTTTAATTGCTACCATATCTACAAACGCTACCAAGGGACTGCGCGCTATTGGCAGGCCCTAATATTATGCATGGATTGCGTAGACAGAGCCATTAGGATTCTACTGCATGACAGACAATTACAAATGTTGTCCTCACACGTCTAAATACCTGAGGAATGGTCAGGTGCGCCTTGTAATCTTAAGTGTGGCGGAGTCCCAGGAAGTTTTCCAAATAGCGTTTCCCTCTCAGCGAAAGTCATTCATCAGAATTAATTACTGGCTTGGAGTTTTGCAGGGCTCATCTGTAATGCATTCTGCACCTCAGGGTTGTTCAGCTTAAAGCCAAGCTTGTTACAGATTATAGGGATGTCACTACATAGTACATACTATGTTAACTCCATCCTAGTTCATTATCATGATACATATTCTTCAGGAAAAAATTAATACTTTAACCTCTGACACACCTATAACAAAACCTGTAAATTTAGCAGAAAAGTCTGGAGAGATTCTAAAATCAGATGTGTGAGATTTTGATTATCAAAAACAAGTACAGTGGGACAGAAAATTCATATTTTTTCTATATTTCTCCCTCATTTTGCAATATTAATCTTATTTCTGATAGGCTTCGTAATCCTCTTGTCGTGATCATGATCTATCCCTCTCTTCATAATTGCATTACAATCCTCTTATTTCTTTTTAATATGATATCCAGCTTACTAGCCATTTTATATCTGTCATATCTATTCTGTTTCAAAATGAGATGACCCTGAAAGTTGATTGAAACGAAAGTGCTTTCTTTCCTTTCTGTTCCACCGTGTCCAAGCAAGATAAGGCATTCTAATGGCATTTTCATGTTCTTGCATTTCCGTTGACCATATGTTCAAATAGCCTGCTACCAAGAGCCACAATTCTGTAAGGTCCACCCTTAAAACTCAAACCACTTAAGAAATGCATTCAGTTTCTAAGGCTGACCTTCAGAACTTCCCAAGAAAGATAAAGGCTAAGAAATGTACAAATGTACCACTGGGGAATATATGACAGGAGTGACATATGAGAAGAAATGTGCAGAAAAACAACAATTTTGAAACTTAGCAATTTGAATTCATCTTGTAGACATTCATTTTCTTTGAAATTATCAAGGAGTGCAATCCTTTATACTACCTCTATTATTTTATACAAACTGTTATTATTTCGATGATGACAGGAGAGGCATCGGATGTGACTTTTGTTGCTTTCAGGAAATAGACTTCAGTACAGTCATCATCAAATCACCTGTCTTCCCTTCTCTTTCTTTAAAAAGCCCTAAATAATCCTTTTAGGTTTTTAGCTAGAATGTCGTGCACAGACATACTCGCTTATGGTAACAGTAAAAGTGAAGATCACATAAGATCTGCTACAGAGTCAATAACTCACGGCTGAGGTACAAGTGGCTGCCCCTTTAGGTGCCCCTATGGTATAATAATTCACCCTTTTGCATCAGGGTTGGACGTTTTCCGCTATCTTCTCCGTCATCTCAACTCTGCTAACCGCCTGCTCACATATCAGCGGCATACTGATAGGGTTTTTTTCAAACCATGTTGCCCAAGGGCAGATAGGCTGGCAGATAAGCATATCGTTAAGACTTCTTTGCATCCTTGAATGGAGCCAAGTTGCAGGCTTGTTCGTCTCCCTCCCTGTTGGCTTCTTGAACTCTATCAAGCGAGTTGCCCCAAAGTTGGAACTCTGAAGAAAAATGTTACCACTTCAAAAGATTTTGGCTGAATGGGAAGGCTTGAAGGTAGCATTCACCCTGTGAGTTCCCTTTTGAAAAGCTTTTGACAGCTTTTGAAGGCTAGAGGGTAAGAGTCTCCCTACAAGTCCATCTCCGTCATGTTAGAATTGTACAGCACAAGTACATCAAAAGGAACTGAATAAGAGATTGATTGGTAACGTTGGTGGTATTATGTAATAACATTTATCATATAGTAAAAATGGTTTTCTATAAGGCACAGTGCTCGAAATGTAGAAGTTAAAGATGTACCAGGTATGAATACTATCTTGTTTGGCTATAGAATGTGGTAGAAAGCAACAAGAAATAAAATGTTGTTCAGAGTCTTTATCTTTTATGTTTGATAATATTTTGCTCAAATATCAATGTTATCATCAGCAATATGGTTGAATTGACTTGATAAAGAGTATCCATTTCTAGGACACTGTTTGTATGTACACAGTGTACATGCATGCATAATCTGGTCTAGTGGTTATTATAATCATGTATGTCATTATTTCAAATATATGGATTTCAAATTATATCATTTGCATTCATTGATTTTAAAATTCATTACTTTGCAATAAATTCCGAGTCATTCAAGTCAGATTGGTGAATATGAAATTGCCTATTGAATATAAAAAAAAGCCAATGTAATACAATTGGATTTCACCAAAATAACTAAAGACAATTTAATTCATTACTTTCCTGCTGACTTTTAGCCAGTATACTTCTGATATTAGTGCCAGAATAATGTAGGGTTAAACTCATAGATGCTGGTGATAATTTAAACTGTATATATGTGCTACAGGCATGGTCATTGTAATAAATTCCCTTAATCCAACTCCCTCAAGTTTGTAAGACTGTCTCTGCAAATTAGATTGATAGAACCCCCCCCCCCCCAAGCTGTCAAATATATCTCAGATCTACATGTATATAGTTCTTGATGGATTTAACCACACCTTCAGGATACATGAAATTATTGCAGAAACTTATTCTTATTGATATGTCAAGGTTATGAAAGCATACGGAGTATGATGTTGCATACTTAATCGTCGCTCAACATACAGGTCTACTCTCATAAACTTCACATCAACTTTATGATGATGCTGTAAAATGGGCCATTAAATGGGTTTTGAGCCCGGAAAAAAGTTCCTAAGGAATTTTCACGTCAACATGTTGATGTCAATTGCCAGTGAGGCATGGTGTTGGCGGCAGCAAGACTACCCTAGGGTTAAGTTAATAGCCTGGTGGAAAGGAGTGATGGTCTCCTAGTTCCACCTCATGGTTATGTTATGAGAAAGAGTGACGTAAAAAGTCATACTTTTCGCCATTACGTGTACATCACATGGAAGAAATAATCGTTCTTTGTAAATTTCAATAAATCTTCCAGGTTTCTTTATTAGAGTGTGGCAAAGTTTGCAGACAAGATTTTGGTTTCATTAGTTGTGACATCAATGTGTGGAAGATGTATAACTATTGCTCTTCAGCCAGCAGAACTGTAGGAAGTATATATAAGCAATGAAGAGAAAGAGCAAGACAGTTAAGTCAGTGAATAATAGACTGGCCCCATGTCTATATCTCAACATGCGTGTTCTTCATCTATGGTCAATGCATAATTCTGGAGACGAAATGAAATATCAGTAGCTGATAGTGCATATTGATTCAGTCTGTCATCAATTTCTTCAGTAAGGAAGTTACTCAAAAAAAGAAAGCAGTCCTGCTTTAGGATCTTTTGTCTGAGTAGTATGCATTTTTCATAGGATGCTGCAACTATAATGTTTGTCATTCTAACGGTAACTTTTCCAGTAATTTGCACCGTATAAATGTATATTTCAGTGCCTGCTGATTGTGAGGTTCACAAGACTAGACTACACAAAGATCATAATTGCATCAAGAGCGGGAAAAGCCTCTCATTAAAACATCAACCCTCTCTTAATGGGTTAGGATATTGGTGATGGATTATTGTTATACGACATGTTTATTGTGGCCACAGGCTCGGGAAATTACAAGGACCGATGGGTAACATAGTTATTACTTGTTCATTAATGGCAAATCATGCTCCTGTTGGAAGAAGATATGCTATCAGCGGGCCCCACTTTGGATGACTTACGCTGATTTTCTATCCATAGGTGCCAGGGACTTAAGGATATCTTAAAGAGAACAACTGATGGAAAATGCTGACTTTCGGAGCAACTGTATCTGCATGGTGTCTCTTATCATGTTTTAATCCATTTAAATGTGAGAGCAACATTGCTGAAAAATCCAGCCAGCAGACAAAAAAATCTTTTAGATACTGTCATAGTAATACATTACATATAGTCCCTTCCAAGAAATGCTGCTTCTATATGATCATGTGAATCTGTGAATCATGTCTTAGATGAAAAAAAGCCTTTCCAAGAATACTGCTTTTGTCACACTAAATTGTTCAATTGACAATGTGCTCTCCAAAAATTGCAATGTAAATATTATCAAATTCCATGTTTGGTGTTGAAAGTCTTCATTTTGAATCTGTTGCTTAGGTTTCCCAGCATGTAACACATCTTGACGTCGTGTTGTTGAATGAACATAATGGCCTAGACAGTCTTTGAAATGCGATTAAACATTCAGCCCGGATGGATGGGGAGGTGCCATGGTGGTTACATTTGGATCTCTTTGTCGCCATCTGGGGCTTACTTCTAGCATACAATCCAATTAGGTCAGCCTTGATCAAATAAAGGAGAGCTACATGGAACAATTTGACCCTGCTAACCACTGAATTACCTCAGTATACTATTCTCTTGTACTGAAAGGTCAGAAGCTAAACTCATGATCATGAGGGATGCTAATGACCCGCCGAGAAAAACAAGCTTGGCTAGGAAGGATCTGATTCAGTCATACATGTGAAATACAGTAACCATACTTAACAAGCAAGGACCTTCTAGCTCCATGTACATATGGCTGATAATGTCCTGAGAAGTGAAAAGGCACTGCAATGATGTTTTAGTACAGTAGGCTTTGGTTCATGAATTATTATAACCATTGAAAGGAAAGTGAAAAATACAACCCATACCGGTAGATGATGACAAACTCCAGCTGTCTCCACAGCCCTCTCGACTTCCTTTTACTCTAATCTTCAGTGCAAGACACATCAAGCAAGGAGAAGTGCATCTAAACCCGCAGCTTTGTTGAGTTGTAGAAGCCCTAGAGTGAAACGCATTTTACATGGCCTTGAAAATGAAGATAACACGTAAATATAATCCTGGTACATCCTGTCTGAGTTATGGCTGTGTGAATAATAACGGGAATTTACAGTAGCTCCCAGGGGTGGATGAAATTGTACTTCCCCGATTCTGATCAGTAATTAATGGGGATGACATTTGCTAGGAAATGCAAAATGGTTCCCTATGCAATTTTTTCCTGGAGCGCTTTCCTCAGTGCATCTTTGTGCTTAAAGCTACGTTAGGTTAAAATGGCGGCATCATTTTAACCTTCATCCTACCGTATATAGCAACTTTAGTGATTATGATTTGATCCCCAAAACAGAAAGAGGCAGTTGGGTCAAAACGGTAACTCTGATGTTTATTATTAATTCACCATTAAGTTCACAACATTTTTATCCTGCCCAAAATGCGACAAAACTTGCATGTATGAGGCTTTGTATAACAAACATGTATGTGACGTCGGCATGGCGTAACGGTTAGAGCGTTGAACTCGGAATCCGTAGGTCCCGAGTTCGATACTCACCATGCCCCGACGGTGTGCCCTTGGGAAAGGCACTTTACACTACCTTCCCGGACGGTGGAGTGACACCCACCGAGCCTACTCGGCTAATCTGTCGAACTGGGTGCCAAAAACACCCTACGGATTTGGTTGCCGATGTGCCAACATCTAGCACATTTGCCACTGAGAACCGTTTAAAAAAAAAAAAATAACAAACAAATTAAAACGATTAAGTATGATAATCATTGTTGAGATGAAATTGAGGAAGGAAATCATTTCAGCATTGCTTTAAATACAAAGATAGTAATCTAATATTGCTTTATTTGTTAGCCTAGTGTTCGGATGACCTTATTGATTATAAGATTACCAAGATTTACATAAGGTGGTAGTCCTTTCCTGACCTTTGCAATAGTTTAAAGTCATTGATGACACCTAGCTTTAGGCAATGCCCCACTGTCACCAGAATAATCTGAGTCATCAATATCAGACTTCACTTGACCTTTAACCTTTTTAAAGCCTGTTACCCTCCCTCTCACATTCCTCCACAAGTAACCCTGCACTGTTAGCGCTCTGATAACCTTTTGGGCTGTGCCAAAGTGAAAAGGGGATTCTTATTCACCCTTTTTGGGTTGTGTGTGACATCTCACAGGATCGAAGCTCCCCTTGCAGTAATCTAGCTATCGATAATGTTCGTCCGCAGGATTAGTGTGGTGTGTGCCGCATCAGGACTGCCCTTGGGGAAAGGGCAGACCATGCTCCCCTGACCTTTTGGGTAAAACCACTTGATTCAACCCCAAATCCGCATGTAGGAGATATACCCTGCCCGCGTAGATCCGTATGATAACACATCTCACCTACTGTGCTTAACAAACTTTTTGTCTTCACACTTGGTGTTTGTATTTCTTTGGGTCGTACCCCTTCACAATATGAGCCATTTCTTATAAGGCTTAGCCTAGTTACACCTTATCCAAACCACCAGTGTATGGATCTGCCCAAGATGAAAGAAATGTATTTTTGTCATTCAGTGATGCAAATAATTTTTTTTTCAGAAATGAAACTTTAAGGTGTTCTGTTTAGTCAGAGCAAAGTCCTCTCTTTATTATTCACATGTTGTGTAACTGGTACTATGAGGTCATATCCTGTTCTAATCTTTATGGATATAACTGAAAATCAATTATTTTGCAGTTCATTATTTCACCCTAGTGTACAAAACAGAGGAAATCACCTTCCTAAGGTTTGGTCGCAGCTGTTTAAAAAACACTCTCATTCAGGGATGTCCCAACAAGTTACTAATACACATATCTGACATCATTTGAATGGGGAAAGGGAGAGCATAATGAATATCATCCAAAGCCTCTTGATCGTCTCATGTTTGTCACTGTACCATACATATAAAATTGATCTCTGGTAAGCAGATTAATGAAAATACTTATAAACAGCTTTAAGGCTTTCAATTTGAATTGTAAAGAGGTACATTTGTGGTGATGTGACCCAAACCCTGAAGCAAAGTGAATTCAGTGTCTAAGAAGGAGAAGGGTTGTAATACAGCTTGACGATTTTGTTCAGACTATTTGTCAATGATGTCAAAGGTCTCCATGATCAGGAACCATTCATCAGGGACCACTTGGTGACATTTGTCCTTGATATTTTGTTTAAAGCTCAAAAGCATAAGCTATATAAGCGAATTGACTTGTAGATGTTGCATCTTGTATGTCAGCCCCCAAAAGGGTCAGCTTCTAGAGAGTGGTGCACATAGTAACCTTATTACTTTGCTGAGAAAACAAATGAAATATCCAGTTGCACGCAGCAAAATAACCAGCATCATTTTTGGAATTGCTTTTAACCTTATGTTCAAGTAAGAGAACGTGTTTTGATCTTGTTTGTAAAGATTTTTTTTACCTTTAACGTGGTATATTTGCATGCTGTTAGGACAATGCCAAGGGCTGCTGTAGCTTACTGATGTAAGCCGGCTGCTACTTTATGACTAATATGGCGTGTTTCCTCCCTATTTCACCATGAATGGTACACCCACAGCTACATCTTTTTGATTGTGCGCCACAACTGTGATTATTGGAAACTGGGGCCTGACCCATCTAGTAACAACACAACAAATCTCCCCTGTTTGCCCGATGGCACTTGCATAAAGGGGTGGATTTTATCCCTGTGCTGATCATTCGGTTCGGTCTCATTTAGCGCTTGTTGCTGTTCATGTCTCCCGTGGGGACTTCTCTGAACCCCGGAACTGTAAATCTGCGGATGTGGCAGTATTAGGTTGCGTGGATAGGAGAGGATGGACAGCTGAGGAGAATCCGACATCTAAGAAGGGACGTAAACCGTGAGCGCCTGTGTGGCCTAGCCGATTGATTTGAGCAATGGCCGTCTTCAGTGAAAATGTGGAGAGGCAGGAGAAATCCATCATGAAGCGGCCGTAATGACACAACAAAAGCGCCTGCAGCGGTGTGTGATTGCATGCCAAAGGGGCAGCCAGAATTTAGGGGATCTTCCCGGCACAATTTACCAATCTTGACATTTAAGCCAATGCAGCTCTTTGTTCAATGACTCAATAAAACAAGCCTTTTGTAATGAAAGGGTTTGGTCTATAAAATGCCATTGACAAAACATGCATACAATTGCAAGGCAGGTGTACGCCCTGTGCATTATTTTTAAAGCTGAAGGCCTTTTCCGTCATCTTTCCATTTTTGCAACAGAGCCTGCAAACACAGCTATCAAATACGGGTTTGTTTCCACGTGCTTGACTTTGCAGCGAAAGTGACCCTCCCCCCTCTTAGTGACGCATTGTAATCCAGATTGTCACATTCTGCACGTCCACCCATCTACCAGCCCAGCAAGACATATGGAGACAGGCTTATGTCCAGGCCATTTCCCAGCCTTGCCATCAAGCAGCCTAGTGTGCGGTGTTGACGGCATCTCGCATTTCAATTGCTTACGAAACAGTCTCATTTGTTCCGTAACCTGCATCACAAAGCCATTCGTCACCAGCTCAAGACTATCCATCACAACACCTGACTTATCCAAGTATCATTACTAATTATCCCATGTATGAATTATTAAGAGTGGTCATTTGGAAGGGCTCTGACTCTATCCAATGTTTGGGGCACGGTGTGCCCACATCCTCACAAAGCATGTCCAAGGCACTGTTTTAAGATGCAGCCCTCATTTCTCATGCCATATTGAATTTTGGAAGCTATTGCTGGGAGTCGATGAAGATGATGAATCTGCAGTTTCCCCCACACAAAGGGTGGAAGGGCCCGGCGTTGCTTTCGTCTTATATTTAGCAGCGTGTCCGTCATTACAGGTTTAGTGTAAATAGTGGAAGGTCTGTATCGAAGCAGATAAGTTCTTAGATTCTTACATACTGATAACACATTTGGATCAGCAAAATTTGGTAGTTCTGTCACACAAGGTGCTGCATGGAGCAAGGCAGCAGAACTGATGCGGGGCAAAGGCTCTCAGTATTACACTCAAATTGTTGCTTAATTTTGCAAGAAGTGTGCTGGGTCAGCCTATTTATGGCCTGCCATAGGAACCGTCTGACCTTTCCTGACCAACCTGCTTAACATGCATGGGATTTTCTCTACCTACACACATGGTTAACTGGAGAAGGCCCATGCTAGGGTTTTACCACAGCTACTGTAGTTTCAGCACCCTAGACAGGTACAACCAGGTTCTAACCCACAAGCCACGGAGAAGAATGTGTACTTACAAAATGCAGTCACATTTAGTCTGCTGCTGCCTCGTCAATAGGTCATTAAGCCCAAGATAGGATTGCAAAGCCTAGGCAGGCCAATCCTGGCTGTCCTTATGAATGCTCCAGTACTTAAGTGGTCTAGACCGCCACCTTGTGAGTTAACAACGTCTCCTTCTCACACGAGGTGCCGTCGGTACCGACTCGGGGTAGCTTTCCTGATGGGAGGGGTAGAGCTGCACCGTGCAGCACATGCGACAAACGATGCACCGCTCCTTTCTCGTTGCTGCTGCACCATCTAGGGTCATCACATGGTTGGCTAGCTGGAGCAAAGTGCGTGTCCACGGCTCCTCCCACCGAGTGGTCCACTCAATGTTTTTCTTGATTACAGAAGCCCTTGGTTTCCTCTTGGGGCATTCCACATAGCTGATACCGGCCTACTCATTACCATCCACCCCCATTCTGTCCTTTTATCCGGCTCTGAATTGACAAGGCTTTATCTGCTCGGAACATATTTCCCCCCGAGTCGTTAGAGCATCAACGATGGTGTGTCACACAGCACAAGTGCGAACGGCTTTATCCAGACGCCCTCGCCTGTTGCTGGAGCATATTGGTTGGGAAACCACTAAATCTTAATTTGACTTCCTTTGTGACAGGGAAAATTGTGCCGAGGGGCAAGCTATTTCGACATGTATCACAGCATTATGAGTTCCTTGCATCAAGATCCAAAACATCTCTAAGCCAGACTCAAAATTCTAGCCATGTTCATAAAAGATCCTCGTTGCTCATCCTACCTGACAAGCGAGTAAAAGCTTCTAAGCTGCCCACCCCTTCTCTTACGTGGTCTCACCCTATCCAGTGTTGATCCTCCCCCATGGTTTATTGCATGAATAATTTCTGTAGTTAAACGACAACCATTCAGATGGAAAGACATCACGGTAAGAAATGGATGGCGACGCAGGGCAATTTCTGATAATATACCTTCAGGACGAGAATTTGTTCCCCCTCATTGTTGCATGCATTCGCGTTTACATTTGATGAGTATTGATCTGGGCATACTTTGAGCCATGCAAAGCAGCCCTGTCAAGATCTCCAGTAATGAAAATTCAGGGCTGCCTGTATTGTTTTCTGCTCTATTCTCAACAGGCTTTCTGGTGTAATTCCCACTTGGCATTAATTTTATGTGTCAGTTGGTGCCTTTTCTACACATACCATCACCGTATCTCCGTGGCATATATAAATGAAGGAAAAAAGTGGTAAATGGCAATGCTTCAGTTCTTGCCATTCAAAATATCTGCATTTTGAAGAATTTTATCCCAGAGAGTTTAGACTAGTAAAACTTGCATATTACTTTCCCTTCTTGGTAGGAAATTGCTTATGTTGAGCCTGCTGGAGCCAGGGCTGGGCTGGATGTGCAAACTAACAAGGAAGCTCTAATCAATATTGCTTTCGCCACTCTGTATAATATATACTATTTGTGTGCTAATGGGGGGCCTGCACCACTGTGCACATTCAACCATTTATTGGGTAATCTTTGACCAGCCAGGAGGAATTTTAAGGACTCGCCGCAGCAATTTTGGCCTGGCTGCAATTGCAAGATGTCGCAATCCATGAATGCCGCAGCGCAAACTTGGGTAGATTAAGTTGATGCCATGAAGGTTTACCTTGGTTGTGTCTGCGGTGGGCTCAAGTCCCCTAATTGGCATCTGTGTCGTATGTTGCCTACAGTGCGGCAATACCACGGGTGAGGTCATGCATGCCAATTTCACGAGGCGCCTTGGGCCGAAGTACTTTCCATCCAAGACCCACCAATATTCCAATAATGCTAATGCATAGGCATTTCCCACATTGGCAGTGCCCAGATGGATATCATTTCCATAACTGAAATTATGGGTAAGATATAGATTGCTAGCTTATTTGATCAGCAGGAGTGCTGTCTGCCAGAGAGGGTAGGAGTGTGTAGGAGTGGAATATTCACCACTCTGAATCAGCAATAGATGTTCACCCGACGTAATTATGAAAGTGGCAACAATTTACAATCATTTTAACTACCATCTCCATCAATCTTGTAAAGTGAGACGTAAAAAATGTTGTTTTTCCAATACTTGGGACTAATTCTATTGCAATTGCGCTGTATTTATTGGTTAGTTCAGCTGAAAATAGGTTTTAAAAATGGAATGAAAGGCCAATCTCTGAGGAAGCTCAATTTGAAATACAGGCAGAAAAATGGCTGTCTTGACTTTTAAGGCCCACATTGGAACTCTCACTGATACTAATTTTCCCAACAAACCTGCCCCCACCCCAAATTTTTTTTCCCAATCCGGACTGATGTTTGTCCTACAAATGATTTGCAAGTATATGCCCAGCTATTTGTTTTAACTTTTTTCAAGGTAGGAAAATACTGTCCTCACATTTCCCTGCCATCCAGATGTATAATATTATGTAGCTGCAATATACTGTAGATTCCACCTGCCATCTTATAAGCAACTGTCCTACATTATCTTTGGTGCTGCACATGTATTTTGGTTGATACACAAACATAGATGATAAACGATAGTAACATCTAGAGGTATGATGAGTACAATGTGAGAATGAGTATTAACTAACAGAAAACATCTAATAAGATATACTGTATGACTGTTTCAAATAATATGTTGATATGCATGCATTTATGCATAATTGCTTTGTGGTTTGTGGGTTAGAGCCTGGTTGTACCTGCCCAGGGTGCTGAAACTACAGCTGTTCTTTATTGTACACCTATTTTGTGTATAGATCTCTAATTTTAAAAGCAGCAGAAAACAGGCATTTGCAGTGGTGACAAGACTGCTCAGAGGAAACAAATTTGTGAAAGACTAACCAGTTGTGAAGAAAAAGTGCTTGACATAGTATTACCCTTCAGAACCACATAGTGAATTTTGCAGTGTATCTGCATTTTGTTCATTTATTACAGGGGCATTTTCCATCAAGTTTCAAACTTTGCCAATCCTTAGCAGCATGGAAAGAAATGGATCTGGGTCAATGATTCTAAATCTTAACAAATCTTCCTTTCATTTGGTATTCAAAATTCCCACAAACATACCAAACAATATACTAATAGAAAGCACATTAGGCCCAGTCAGAATTATATACAAAACTAATATAGAAGGGCACATTTAAAAAAATAGAATCCCTTACCCATCCCTCTTTGTTTTAAAAAGTGCCTTTATTGGTTTCTCTTTTCCTTCCCAAATTAGATGAAATGCTGAAGGGGAAGATATTCTGAACGACTTAGTGACGGCATGTTATGATTGGATGTACGTCTTTCATTGTCTAATCTATAGTTCTATTACCAGATCCCCCAAATCTGCCCATGGGCCAGTTCAGTATATTCAATATATCATCCTTCCCTTTGTAAAGATTGATTGATTGACAACTAGAGCAGGACACATTACTCCATTTTTTCAATATGCTTGATTGTACCATTCTGATGAAGGGGAAAATTTTAATGTAGGTTGTGAATATAGGATAGGAAAAAAAGGAAAGTGTTTGCAAACTCCAAATAAGGCTAGGCATGCACTTTGAACAAAATCTAATCCTTTTTGGATTTATAACATTGCATGATTCCATGTTAAACTTTTTTTAGCAAGAATCGTGATATAATACAAATTAAAGTAAAAACTGCTCCTTAGTTCAAGTCATAGACAGATGCCAGTAAAAGTGCTTAAGACAACACGCATCTCACCACGTCCTCCCTCCCACTGTGGTCCTATTTCATTTCATTTCTTTTAGTTACAATCCCGTTGAATTCTTGTCAGAAGTAAAAACTTGAAATAATTTTTTTGGCTGTTGTTCTGTTGTTTGTCAGTTATAAATTCCCTTTTTCTGAGCTGACACAGCATTTTTCCAAGTTAAAGAATAGTACATAATCTGATGAAAAATAAACCTATAAAAGGAGACCAGTCTCCCACTTGTATTGAATCTGCATTTGTGTTGCAATGACAAGGTGCTGCATGTGTTTACTAACACCCTGACGGAAGTCACTTCAAGAAAAGAACTATCGATGCCAGAATTGTCCTGATGACTGAAAGTGGAGACCTGTTGGGTATTCAATACCATTCCCCGCTGTGGCCATACTAGGGATCATGCGCTCCTCAACAACATATCAATTAGGGCACTTTAAGGTCCCTGCTGGTGAAATTGCATTACGGCTATTCCGGGGTATTTGCTGGACTTAACATTACCCCTCAGTGTTGATAAAGGTGGCTGTTCGTGTTTGGAATGTAAGCGGAGTTCATTGTTGTGTCGCAGTAGGTGCTATTTTATTCACTCTTCAAAAATACTATAAGTCTCTTAATGATTACAGTTGACTAATTGTATCAGGCTAGGGTAAATAGTGGAGAGCAAACTTAACACCATGCAGTGAATTTAGAAACCGGATCTTATTATTACCTCTAATTGAATGTTGTAGGATGTTCTTTTTTTTTGTTTCCTAGGAGTAAATGTATCCTAAATTTTTGTGGCAATCTGGAGCTAACCAGATCTGGCCATCCATTAGCATTGTGTCTCTTTCTAAAGATAAGGCATCTGTGTTTTAGCCACATGGTAGATTGGAAGTGAAATATCAGTTGGCTCATCAGGGCTTAACTATCCCTCCGAGGGTGTCATTACACAGTAATGAAGCCTGTGGGAATGGCTTGTACGTCCCAACGGAGGAACATTTGCCATATCAGGCTGCCGCAATCCTGCCTGCTGTCCCGACGCTCAATCATCGTGACACTACAAGCTCGCGCACAAAGGAGACTTATGAACTCTGTGTAGTCCTCTTATTGGACCGGACGTTTATGCTCATGCAAGTCGGCAGATTGGCCAGACTGAGGTCGGGGAAATACACTTCCTTGCTCTTATTTTAGGGCAAAGTAATTTCTGCTACTAATGGAAAAGGGTATAGAAGGTGGCACTTATGGCTCAGTTGGAAGTATGACCCAGGTATCATTGATTGGGGGTGGGGGGTGAAGATGATGTTAAGAAGGATCAACTGAGTTCCTTTGTTGTCTTTCTGGACCTCTTTTTATGTTTTCTTTTATTGTATAGAGCTGTGCCATCTACATTTCTATTATACAGCCCTTGGGCTACACAGTTGGGCAATCGCAATACAGCAGGGGTTTAGTCTACTGGCTTCTTTCTAATGTGATGTAACATTATTAGACGCTTGACAAAAAGACATCTAGACTGATTGTAAATATCAGAAAATGGCAAAATATTACACTTGTTTGGTGATGTTTTCCAAATAAGTCAATGCTTTGATGAGATGTTTGAATGTGTTGGTTTGTTTTTCATATGAGATGTATGTGAATCATTATAAAGCCAACAGTGCAAATCAGAATGTTAATAGAATTTGATGTATTTTCACACCATAGCAAAAGACTCCTAAATAGACCTGGATTGGGCTGTGGGATTTCTCTTGCATTTCCGACAAATTGTTCTAATTTATCACTATGTTGGCTTCCACTTTGATGAAAAACAATTGCCCAATCTTATCGCTTCATATAAATCAAGCGCAAAATAAAGCATTCTATTCTAACTTTGTTCAAGTAATGAGAAATTCCTAAGGGATCCAGTTTTAGTTCATAATAGCTTTTCTTAATATATACCACAAATGTACCTCATATGTCTTATACTTATCAACTTTGGTAAACTAGTTTAACATACTATGAAGTAACTAAATGTAATTCCGAGGCTAATAGGGTACACATACTTTATTAATATATGACAGTCACTGCTCTCTGTTTTTTTTCACATCTAATTTGTTTGTCATATAAGATATATAAAAAGTCAATGATAATTTGTTCCAATTAGAATGAGTTCATTTCTAGCTCACTAGATGGATATAAATTATACCAAAGGTAGAAAACTTAGTAGCAGTAGCTTACCAATGTAGTTGAATGAACTCCTTTGTTCAGGATGAACAATATAATGTAACTTGTTGCTGCAGCAAGAGGAATTGACTGGCATAGATTTAAGAATTATGATTACAGCCAAATCTTGGGGTAGAGTAAATGGAAGTCGGAAGCCGACCACATGACTGCGCCACAGGAATCCCATTAATTTTCTGTCAGTCGAACTGCTCAAAGATTACTTTTTCATCCTTCTGTAATTGGATACTAATCTGCTTAATTTTGGCACCAAATTGCAGATTTCAATATGATTTCACATTGTCCGCAACATGGCTTTAGAGCTTCTGTTCTTACATGGGTGAAAGAATTATGACCTGGGGTGTTTAACTTGACGTTATTGGATGATATTCAATACGTATAAAATCTTCGGGAAGTTTTTTATGTCAATGTTGATATATGAATATTAATAGATTTATAAAAGAATTTCCTAAAATGAGATTATATCACTTTCCTAGAACTGATAATGTTGTACAAAGATACGAAATACATTTTTTGTGACTTATACTTCATGGTTGTCTTACTAATATTTTTGAACTAATATCATGTAGAGGATTTTTGTGGATGTCTTTGTTCAAAGTGTTCTTGTAGATTTTAGTTGTGGGAAGTGAAAACTTGATTTACACAAAGGTCTTTCATGGCAATGTTTTCTTTGATTGATTTGCTAATGCTATTTTAACTATTTTGAAAGAATGCCATCCACTTTCTGTTAAAGATAAATGCTGCACACTCAGTACCAGTTTGTCCTAATTCACAGTTACATGTAGATCATGAATAATGGAAAACTTACCCACCCCCTTGATAGCATATCATTATTCAAAATTGCTGTACAGAGTCAGACGCATAAGGTAACCTTAACCAAACTTACTAAAAGTCCAGGGTCAATACCCCAAGTCTGGGCATGACGTCCTGACCCTGAGACATTTTCACTAGACTATTGAATGTTAGCATACCAGACAAAAAGATTCCACACTGCCCTGCATCTGTGCCATCTGCTGATCACACTCATCTCACTGCTTGATACTTTCTCGCCCCAGGAAGCTTCGCCAAAAGGGCAGCATCTTAAACCTCCCACTCATAACTACTGATCTTGGGATACCAAATATCCCTCCCTCAACCCAGGCTCCACACAAAGGTTACCCTGTTTCTACTTGCTAAGTCGACGAACCCAAGTACACCTATGTTGCACACCATCTGCATGAAGATAAGAGACTGGACCGTCAGATGCTATAGTTGGGAAAATTGAAGAGAATGGGCTCTGGCACCCTTCCACTTATACGTATACCCTTAACTGGGTGTTAACCATTATGGTGGTCAGTAAAGAAAAGTGGTAAATGGGGTAACTGAGCCTTCAAGGGAATTCAATGATTACTAATGACGTATCTGGAGCAAACTGTAAAAAGGCAGTTATACACTCTAGATTTCAGGAAAGCTTGTCAGGGGGAGGGAGTGAGTATACACACATAGCTGTGTTGCTTTGACTTGCCATAATTCACATGACTTGTCCATTATGTTTGCTTGAAAACAAAAAAGTTTAATTTATATAATAGATAGTGCTTATGACGTCCACAAAATGAAAGTTTCTAGCTCTAAAATAATGGCAGGATTGTGTCTAAACTTGCAGAGAATTGATACAATGTTAAGTTTATTGTCCATTACAAAATTTTAAAAATCAAATTCTTTAACTTAATGACTTGAGGAAAAAATGCCTCTTTACAGAGACTTGAGTAGCAGCATTTTAGAAGTACTAACTAAAAAATCTTTCCTTTGTTTTCCTGATTGGTAACTTTATTCATTGTTAGTACTTTGATAAGAAATCTTCATTTGTCCTTGTGCATGTCACTTTGATTTTAAGCTGTCAAAATATTCCTTGAACCTTTCATTGCACCCAGTTTTATGACAAATGGCTGAGGTACATCACAGCCTTTTGATAGGAATATTTTACAAGCAATGCTTTCAAAAATGTAAATTCCAATTGCCCCATTCACTCCAAAGGGTGTTGTAAAAATGTCACAGGCAACAATCTGTACATTTAGAGACCATTAAAACTGGGTCAGAGAACTGATATTTCAAGGACATTTAGCACCCTTTTAAAAGGTAATCCATTACAATGGGGCATTGAAACAGTTAAGCGGAAGTCACAGAATATATTATTCAGAAGGTATCTAATGTGCATGTGGTAGAACGATGGTGAAGTGATAGATCATGATGTACACTAATGACTAATGTATGTATAGATTTGTGAAAAATACTTTTAATGTATTTGATAAGCTAGGTTTGATTTCCACCTAGCTTTCTGTTAACATATTGAGTTAGAAAATGTAGATTTTCAAACCTACTTCAAATCTGAAATTGGTGTGACTTTGTGCTTGCGGAAAACTTCTACGTACTGTGCGGTTGTGGATTGGATGTCATCAGGATTTACTCCTGATATTCTAGGAATTGAAAGAGTTTCATTCAGGGCAGGCCTTTCTCCTTGATGCATTGAAATCAGCCGCACTGAGGCCAAGACAAGCCACGAAAAAGTCAAAGGTTATGTTGAGGTGTAACCTTCAATGTAACACCATCGCCAAATGTAAATCCCATGGGCAAGGAAGAGCTTTTGGGCTGCGTGCAGGGGGTATGATGTGTAATTTGAAATAAGTCTGTTTGAAACTCCGGCTGACTATCTGCAGAATGCTTAGAATTTGATAACAGTTTCTGTAGTTGTATGGGCGATGGTAATTGGCTTTGAATTGCCACTAGGAAATTGAAATTGAAAATTCTCTGTAATCCGTGGAAGTTTTTGAGCTCAACTGATTGAGCTGCATATCAAGTCAGAGACTGCAAATTGTCATGTACTCTGCATCGAAACTTGCAAACATTCATATGTTACTGTGAAATGATAACTCTTGCATCTATGTCCAATGAACATTTGTCAGTAAATAAACAGCCTCTGCTCGTCTTTTATGTTTATGTGTTCTTTTTGCTACCAGGAAGTGCATTGCATCATTTACTTATCCCCCACACCCCCACACCCTGGCCTTCCTGTTCACATACATTACTACATTACCCTGATCTGTGTTCATCTCGTAAAGGACTTTATGATGTCAGCCATGGTCAAATGTCATCGTCAAAGCAGCCAAATTGTTCCACTCATCCTGCCTTGACAAGTTTTTATGGACTGAATTACCACGTTTATTATACCCGGGCTATAAGACTGATAAGAAAAGGCAGAATAGGTATGTTACGACTGGTATTGAATTCGGTGAGGTTTCCTCTTGTTTATGGTAATGAACATGAAGACAGTCCCTACAATAGTCATCCGTCGGGTGATTTTCAACATGCTGTAAGCTGGCTGCAGTAAAACTAGAATCACTTTACTGGACTGCAGAATTGACGAGGCCAACGCTGGGGTTATTATGTGAGATTTCATTAACTCAGGGAACCACCAATGATAGGGAGGTCTTTCTGTATGTAGAACACAACGGCATCAATTCAGTCAGTTTCTCCACAACAGTTCTATATGTGCTGCCTGCATGATCACTGATAGGAAACCAATCAGTACAAAAAAGGGTTGTAGGCTGAGTTTGTTGCCCAGTTTTGTTTTTTTAAAGAGTTTTAACCTACTGTATATGCCCTCTCGTAATCTCCAAGAAAATGTAAGGATCCGGCAAATTTTCAGTGTTTTAGATAATGTTTTGCAACATCCAGTACACTTTTCTAGTATTGACCTTTTTAACAATTTGCCTCGGACTACATAGAAAAGTGATGATTTATGCCATTGCAAAATTTCAGGGTCGCTCATGAGTAGATTTAAACAGCAGCATTTTCCATGAAATAGGACAAGGCTTTAAGATAGTGCTTAATTGCAATTCAGATGTAAAATGTTATGAAAGTCTTAATATTTTTCATGAATCCCATTTAGTGTTATATATGTTGGAGATCAAAAGTAAAACTTCAAGTATCAAATTTTGTCCAACTTTGTTTTCTTCTACCTTTGGTATAATTTATATCCATCACTGAACATGGTAGTACAAACTTTTTAAGGATGGACAAAGTCCACTGTGATGTTACAGTTAGCTTCTTTGTAGCTCTCAACAAGGATAACAAACCATAAAGTATTAAGTGTTTTGCAAAGTGGACAGATCTCCACCATGCTATATTTTAGATTATTGTGATCTTGCATGTCCATCAAAAAGTCATTATAGAAACATTAGGAAAATGTTCTAAAGGTCCCACTACGACCTGGAAGCTCACAACACACTGTAAGTTTCATTTTTATGAGCCCTACTATCTAAAGTTGGTCTTTGGGTCTCAAAAAGCGATTGCCCATTAAACTTGTGTGAGCCCATCTGCAACTGACAGAATGGTGCTCTGTATCTGTATCAGATATAGCCGGTATAACCGCCCATCGACGTAACACACCAACTTTGCAGGCATGCGGCGTGACAGCAGCTGGTTACATTACACCGAACGACCTGTCACATCTAACCTTTGCATATCTAACTGCATGCATTGTTTAAAGCTATCTAATGAGGATGCCTCTACGACTACAGTACTTGGTTCCAATCTTAATTTTTGAACACATCAATCCTAGGTTGAAAGTCTGGTACTTGAAGGCATGACTATTTCTTGTACTTTTCTGAGCTGATATTAGATACTTATCAGTCCGTACGTCCACCTGTTTATTAGTCATTTTGTACATCATGCATAGTCTGGACATTTTTCTTCTGTCTTAGAGTGTGGTTGAAGAATGCAGCAAAATTTCGAAGGTTAAAGCCTACTCTGTACCCACAAAATGTAACCAAAAATGTATGTCTTTTGACCCCAATAGTTTTTGAAGAGCTTAAGTTGGAAAATGAGTAAATTGAGCAATTTTTTCATAAGTCATAACAATTTTGAAATATCTAGTATGATTTGTGTGTTATGAAGTATCTAATTAGTCTCTTGTTGTTGTTTTTTGCATGTGACCCTTGAACTTGTTGCTGGCTTGCCAACCTTTCTACACCCTTTGAATGGACCTTCAAACTGTGCTCTAAATTGTGGACATTCTATAGGTATGTGAACTTATTGCTTAAGATATTATGCTTCATAGACTTATGACTTTTAATGAATTTTTTTCTCCAGGTATCCATGTTGTATCTATGCTTGTCAGTCAATGGCAATTTCAGTTTCATGTAGGATATATGACACTTTTATTGGTTGTCAAAACATCTGGTAGAAATTGCCTTTGAAAGTCAATGATACTTACAATCAACTTGGTCACTCTTCTAATCTTCAAAATTTCATTGAAGAATAGAATGTATGCCTGTTAATCCTGTCAATTCTCATCAAATGATTGCCAAGGTGAACACAGTAAAACTGGTATTGGCACATTGGTATAATAATAACCGGATTAGTGCCATGTTTGCTGCAGCATGTCACATCAATTTGTATTGATTTTTGCCAATATCAAGTGTCAAATTTAATGTGTATTTCATTTGGTCTGATTAGGTTTACCTTCTGTCATCCCAAATTGTGCATGTTTATGAAAGGTGGTACAATATTGCTTTATAGATTGGAGTTTTCTATAGGCCTGTCTGGTTCGTATGCTAATTTGTGCTAATAAGAATTACTTTCAAGGCTTCTATTTTGTGTAGGTGGAAAGGGTTAGCAGCACTTAAAAAGAGTAGAACCAAAGGGCATGCATTTATTTGGTGCTTATTGCTACTTCGACACAATATATTCAATTTGTCATTTTTTTGACATCAGACACTTAGAAGAGAGTTTGGTCTTCTTTTCCTTTATCATTAAGTGCAGATGGAAGTGGAGAAGTTAAAGAAAGTACATTTGCTATTAAAACATGGCACTGATTTTTGTTCCAAACCATGTTCGTATATAATTTTATGCATTAAGAAAAAATTGCATGGGATTTTCCAACACTCTCATGTTGTCATTGAAGAGAGATGCTTATCAAACACTCTTTCCCAGAATGTCAAAGGAAATGAGGATCAGAAGTCCAAAAAGCAAATTGCATGCAGATCTCGGTACAGGAAATGACTCGGATGAAATTTGTTCTGTCATTGTCACTATACCTTAAAGTCAGGTAGAGACATCTCACTTATACATTGGAGCAGAATCTAGAAGTGTAAGAGCTGTTTGCTTTCAGTACAGCCTTCACGTTTGCACAATCGGTCTGCAATGATGGTACGGAAAGGTCACAAAGGAGGGTCTCAAGCTCATAACTGCTCTAAAATGATTTAGTCCCACTTTAATTTGCAATTTTCATGCATAACCCCACAAGTTAAGGCACCTAAGTGGTTTTGAAGATGATTGGATTTTGACTACATAGAATTTTACGACATTTTTTTGTGGACTGTTATCGCACTATGATGACCCGTTTGCACCACTGACTCAAGAAATAGCTCAAATAATGGCTTTGGAATATTGAGTGATGGAGTTTTTGCCAGGTAAAGAGTGTTGTTAAGGTCACAGATTTTTTCCGTTCACCTTTGAATGAATTTAATTTTGTCTCAATTGAAGTTTTATTGATTCAGGTGATAGTAGAGTTTGACTAAAAGGTCTTTTTGAAAGTTAAAAGTCAGTGGAAGAATACACCCTAAAGGCAAACTTTTAGAAATGTGCATTTAAATTTATTTCAGATATATACTAATGTTGACCATTCAGTTAATTTGGAAAATACATATGTTGGAAATAGTAGGAGAGGGGGCATACAGCATATAACATTCATTTAGCTCTATACAAACTGCATGTATTTGATTGAGATGAAGTTATCAAGAATTCAGAATTATTGGTCAGATGCATTTTTTCAGTTTTGAAGATACACTTTGTGTCTTTAGATCCTGTTTCTTTGCACTCATGCACTGAGCCATTTGAACACTTTGAACAGCTATGATTTACCATACTTGAATTTCTGTCTTTCACTTTGTCCCATATGACTGGTGAAATATTCTTGACTCTGTTCATGATTACATATTGCATAACTATTACCTTAGTATATATTAAAAAATAAATGTCTTGTCAGGGCTATTTTGAAGGCGATCTGTTTTTTATGCAAACTTATAGAATAAGTTTATGATTGATGAAATGTTTTTTATCATCGCTGACAGTGGAAACAACTCTGTTGAGGCCTGGACAACAAACCCAATGTTGTTGCATCAAGATGACGAAATGGATTGTATTTTGATTTCTGTAGGAGACTTACTTATTTCTTAGACAGACAGAGAAAAATAGACAATAGCAATGTTAGAAACTGCCTCTTCATTTCTCAAGTTTTGTAGAACCCTTCCTGATGGCCTAAACGACTGTTCTTAGGTTTGCCTTTGCTGTTGTAGTAGGGAAAAATCAGCCTGAGAACCATGACTGCTTTCAATTAATTGTTACATATTTTATTTTATTTCATTTTACAGCAATGATAAACAGAGCAAAGCCTCCTCCAATCATACACACTCACATATGCACACATTTGAATATATTTTCACAAGCAATTTATTATATCATTGCATTTTACTGCTGAGATTGTAACAGCCATCCCAATAGCATCTAATATCTGGCTGCGCCTTAAAGTTCATATCACACAAGGGATTCTATGAAACTTTCATGTAGTGATATAACAGAAATGTGTTATGTAACAGGGAGTTTGCGTCAGACTTTTTGATAGAGATAGATGTTTGCACCTTATGAAAATAGGTAACTTTGGAACTGCTATGGATTGGATGCTTATGAAAAATTGAATGAAGTACCAAATGACTGAGCTGTGTTTTTATCAGTTACTATGTCTGTTAGCTATGAAGCATATAACAAAATATATTTCAGACTTGTTTGGTTCTTGGTGTTGCTGTTATTGTTACTGTAATAGTAACAGATCATTTTCTACTGTATTTTTGTCCATTATGCAAATTTGCCATTCTTTTCTTTCCAGAACACTTTCCAATTACCGAATCACTGCAAGCCATTGTACAATCTACTGCAAACAAATTTAGGGTAAATTCTATTGCATTTGTGACCCCACATTGTCATGATGTCCTTGCATATGGGTAGTGGTTGTGGTACATAATTTGGAAGATGATTTTGGTCTGTTGATGGAAATTACGAAAGCCCAAGAGATCACTCTATCAAGACTGTCACAGTAATGATAACAACATTTCAAAATATCCCTATCAGTTACCCATTCCAGATGAAATTAGAGATTATGGAATTGTGTTGATTTGTTCTCTTTGCTACACAGAAGCACTGCAACATTCTGGACATTAACAGTCATTTATTTTCAAAAATTATTACTTGAGGTAGATTTTATTGCCTCAGAATTTGATTGAACCTACATTGCTGCATTTTATGTGGTAGTAAATATTTTAATTAATTTCTATATTTTTAAAGAGCAGTTGAGGTTGTTTAGGTACCATCAAATACAGAAAGTTTTATTTGGAGCCAATGAATCATAGTTGTGTAATGTTTCTTCAAGTTAGTTGAAATATGCTTACAGTGTGGCATGCGAATGAATAAGAGCTACTGTTAATAAGAATGTAGCTGACATATGCTAACTAATGGGGTGACAGGAATGGGTCAAAGTAAAATGCCCTGTTCCAAGTTTACTACCGTTTTTATGGCGTGCAACCACCAGTTCTATGATGCGGTGTCCTGGTTATGTGGTAATTCACATGATGTCTGCGATTCAGTCATATTTTACCCGCCACTGCAGTACAGTAACTATGCTTTGCTCACATCAGTAATCATTATAACAGGAACAGTTAAAAGCAGATTTATCCACAGGATCAGTGATTTATTTTCCAACAAGGTAAAACTTGCAGTGTTTTCATTGAGTGTGTTTTCAGTATTGCTAACACTGATAGTAAGATGGGCGTATTGCCAGGTATGTCGTTGACAGAAATGAATGCTACAAGCCCCTCCGACTAGTTGCTGCTTTGTAGCAGTTGCTTAATCGCATGCATAAATATCGCTTCCCTTGATTTCTCATTTGGTCTATTCCTGTCACACATTTCTTGTCTCTACATGAGGTTTGAGGCCCTGATTCGATATCATTCTGCATTTTTGTTATTCATTTATGATTCTGTACAGTCGCTCCTACATGGATCATTGTACGCAGCCTGTTTGTGGTTTCGACTCACGTCTTGCACCTGGACATCATCCATTTGGTTTGTACAGCCAGTGGTTCTGAGTTACGCCAGACTCCCGGGGGCTGCACATGGCTCCGTCAATCCTTATCCACTTAATCACTTACGCAGGCAGGCACTCTGGGATAGCCATGGGAATATTCCTATGCGCTACCAAGTGTCCACTTGTATATGCTGTGACAGGAAGGGTTTCGGAAAAGTAGCCTTTGAATAACATTCCTTGGCTCCAAACTCACAACATTGCATTATGGAAATGCTTGTCACTTACACCCCCCCCCCCCCAATTAAATCTGATTAGGACTGTCATGTTCTCTAAGTACAATATGACCCCTACACTGTTGAGTATTATGTCATATAGTTGCTGATATTTAAACTACATAATTTCTACAGCTAGAATTTTTATTCATGTCGTTGCACAATAGTCTACAAGCATGCATGCACAGTCCATGTTGTTTAGATAAAAGTCTGAACTTTTTCTTTATTGTAGTAAGACAAAGTTACTGTTGAAAAGAAACTGAGCAAATTAGGAAGAAATGAAGGGGTTTTGTAAAGTTGAAATGTACCATTACAAACGCTTATGATATCACACACTTTCTGTCCCTTCTTTCTCCTACTGGTACCATCTAATGTATGGCATCCATTAAGATTAAACACAAAAGACGCCCATTTGAGCTAGCAGCTCTATACACTTCCATTTGCAGCTTTCTGCCACATCTTGGGCAATCACGTACAAAGGGTCTTTTGTGTGGCTGTGCTTGATGTCTGCGTGTTATTGTCAGTGTCACTTGGTCCTTTTCTTCGCCTGTTAATCCCTAGGATTTATCCCCATTCTCCCTCGGGTCATGATGCCTACATCTGGCGTATCATCTGATCAGTTTCAACGTTAGCATTATCATACTTCTTCATCTGTCCGCCGACACTTGAAAGCCTCATCTCCGGCTGTTTCTCCTCGGGGAGCGTATCTTAACACGAGCTGTCCAAGCGTCACTTCACACCGGTCGCAAGGTTTCCGCCACTCTTCGTCACAGTGGGGAAGATGTAGTCTGCATGATTGAGTCGTAAATTTGGTCGCCCTTCCAAAGGCAAATGTCAATACAGTTGCCTGCAACTCTGAGGATTTCTGAGAAAAGTGCTTTAGTGTGTCAAACTAGATTGAAAGTCAAATTTCTCCCTTGATGCCACCATCTAAGAAATCTGGGAAATATTTTCCAGGTATGTTTATCATGATAATAAAGCATTCAAACAAAAAATACAATTTTGGAATGAAACAAAAATTTTTATTTTGCACTGGCACATGTATTCCTAAAGCAAATAGTTCCTTCCTGAAAGCTTGCTGTAGGGTTGAAATTGCTTTTCTCGTGTTAAGATTGTAGTGAGAGATGGTTATAACAACCACCCTACATTCAGCACCAAGGTGGTCACCTTGTGTTATTGAATGTGTCATTCTTCAGGGCTGTACTTTGCAGTTCTGTCATCATATGTGACAGTGAACGGGTCTGTGTTCTCTTTAAATATGCCTACACCTGTACAGTCATATTACTACTGAATGATGGGTGTCGGTATAACTTAAAAAGAATTCACTTCTCGAGTATTGCAAAGTTTTGCATTGAAACATTTCTCAAAATGTGCAAGCCATATGATACCAGGTAGATTTACATATGGAGCACCCAGTCTTATTTATCTCAAAGATAAATTTGAATAGAGAGTATCATTGATAATTATGGATTCTTTTATGATAGTTGCAAAATAACAAATGCATGTAACAAGCTTCTAACAGCTTCTTGATTAATCAATTTTCATAAAATGATATCAGGGGCTGGAAACAGTTCTTATTTGATACCGCTCTTATGGACTGTTCCTAGAAAACAGCATGATAGCAGTATCGGTAAAAACACTTCAAATATATGGACTGCTTTAGGAAAGTGAAGTGTGTGGGAGGACACTTACATGAGATATGCACCTACATGCACTCACTACCATGCTGGATTTTTAATGACCAATTGCAGCAACCTACAGATCTTTCATAGATCAGGGATTCTCCACCCCCATCCATACAGCTCTCAAATAAATCTACCCACACACATGACAATTTGATGAAGTCACCACACCACCAACAGCTCTTCACAGCAATTTAACCCTTACATGGAAAATTATGACAAACAGCCTCCCACATGCCCAATTTACCCCAACAGCCCTTATCTTTGGAAAGCAGATCATCAGATTTCCAAGAATACACCTCAAGCAATTAAAGGTTCTCTTGTTTCTGGCCCTTAAACCCTTGTCAGCTTAGCAACAGAGCCTAGAGATATAGATTGTTAAAGAACACAATTCATTAACAAACTGAAAATACATGTTGCCTTACAGTTAAACCAAATGCGGCTAAAGTTGCTAAGATGTTTGGTTTCTCCAGAATTATCAAAAGGAAAATAAGCAAAGCACTGTTACAGTATAAAACAACATAATTGCTCTAGAAAGTTGTAAAATATTACGTAAAATCTTGCTATCATGACTAGAATATTGAAAATAACAAACTTCAGCAGGGCAACACGTTATTACATACATGTATACCTCATGATGTTATATGTTTCTGTTGAATGCTATGAGTATGAAGCAGCTAGAATAGATTGATTATTGTTGCCACACCCTTCTTCGTAATGCCAACTATAGAGTATAGGTCCACTGTCACAACTTGAACAGATATCCTCTTCAGCTAGTATTTGAACATGAATTTCAAAATGTGCTTAACATGAAAAATGACGCAAAACGTAGCTGATTAACGCTTAAAATGGTAGCATCCGCAAGATCCAGTCTCGAAGGTTTAGTGAGATTTGATTCGGCGGAAATTCTCCCTGCTGTCGTCCAATCCTATCATATCAATCCATCATACCTCTGTATCCAACATTCTTGATGGGTCCACCTTAATTCAGCCAGACTGATCAGGTAATCTCAGTATAAGCCCTGCATTTTGCTTTGTCGGCTAATGTATCAGCATAGTAATCGAATCGGCAACACCCATTATAGCTAATGCTCATGTATACACTCCTTTTGGCATCAGGACAACAACCGCCAAGAAAGCTTACCTGAAAATCCCGATGAAACCGTAGAAATGTGCTCAGTGATTTCTAGCGCGGCAGGCAGTGAAAGCGAGATTGGAAGCTAGCTGTAAGTGCGGGGACCGCCGACACCGTGGTCCTCCTGCCGTAAAGTCCTTTACCCGGGAAGATGAATGATGTTATTAGCATTGTATGCAACCAGGAGGTGACATGGACCATCAGTCATGTCCAAACCATGGACTGGAACTCGCAAAAGGCAGGGGAGATCATAGGGGATCAACTGCAGGAAATCAACAAGGATTTATACGTCTTATCGCTCAACCAAATTTGGATGTGCGGGGAGTCTCGCGAGACGTGCGATAGGCTGGCGGAAAGACAGATGACCCCTCCCCACGGGCGCCTGGCGACACCTGAGCATTAGTGTCCCCTGAACTGTGAGAGCCACGACAAACTTTCACGTCCCTTGGAATGTGACAAGGCCTCTAGGGAGTAAGAGTCATTTCTAAGTACTGAGAGTAGCAGTGATTATACATGTGCGATGAAACTGAATAATTTGCTTTCTTTCTTCTTTTTTATATACTGTTACAGTATAAGGCATTTGAAATGTTCACCAGTCTATGTCTTTTTTTGGTTGTAAGTTACAGTATATTTTTGTTGATGTTAAATTACAGTAAGTGTTATTAAAACCTTCAAAGGCACTGCACTATACACCTAGAATCTAACATTCACCTTAATATACAAAATTTACCTCCTTCTATATCTTTAGATCTTAGAGAGAAAAAAATCACTGTTAACTGACTTCCTCCTTCCCCGAAAAGTCTTTCTAGATTTTCATTGTTAATAATCAATTGCAAAACTTGACTGACTTTCTCCAACATCATACAATCATACTAGATTGTCTTTCCATCAGGTCACAGGTCAAATATAAAGGATCATTACCCCTTGTAATGAAGAAGACACAGGGATCAAGTACAAGGTAGTAAAGCCCCAAATTTAGAACAACTTGTCCAAAAGCACTGATCGGGTGCAAATTGAAATCCTCCTGGTCCAGACTTAAGTCAAAGGTTTGCTCCTTTATCACCTTTAACACTAAGCTGAGAAAGCCTTGAGTCACGGTAGGTTCTCTCTTCTTCTCATTATACCACCTCTCCCTAACATTCCCCCTGCCAAGGCGGTAATTTGGAGATAGGGGAGCTTCGGTTTATGAGCTGCAGTTTCGATTTTTTTCAGCCCAGGCCTGTATATCTTAATTTGACCATAACTTGGAAGTCGTATTGAACTTTTTAGCCATGACACCAGTTGCCCATGGATACCATTTCTACACCAGTGCTTTTGACGTGAGAAGAATAAGGAGTGCTTGGCTTGGGGGTAACCACTCGCCATGCATGACTGGACGGAGACTGTGAAGACCTGGAAGCTTATGCAGTGCAGCCAAGCAACACCTTGTCTTGTCCCGTACAAAGTCCTCAATGCTCTTTTTATAAAAACTCTTATTTTGAAAAATTTTAAACGGAATCATTCATTTGAATAAAAGTTTTGAAACTGGTCACTGATTTCCGTACTTGATAGTAAAAAAATTATTGTTGGTACAGATATGTTTGCAATATTCAACACATTCAGGGTCACTGTATTTCCAATTATGTCTTAGTTTTTGTTATCTTCATAATGGTACTGTAAATTTATTTACATGCACAGAGACTTAATTTTGTAGCAGAAGGAGAATGGAGGTTTGCGTGTTGTTTTATGTTTGCAGCTGAAACAATTCTAACAGTAAGTGGAATACAAAAAGCAGATAACAAAATGAATACTTGGAGTGTCATAATTTCATGAGGTCGTCCTCAAAACCATGAAAATAGAATATTTTAGAATCTGCAGCATCTACATGCTGAATTGTGATCATCCATCTTCACTAATTGTGCAAACTTTGTCTAGAACTGCTACTTCACTGAGGCAGAGGTAGCTTGCCTGACAGGATGCTTGAAAGGGCTGTCTTCTCCATCAACCACCCAATTATTGATAAACGGCCTTTTAATGTTCCTCGCTGCGTCAGAGTGTCTGGCTGCATGCTCTGCTGAAGAAAACACTTCACACTTATTCATCTTCTCAGCCATCAGTCAACCCGATTTCATACTGTAGTCCTGGAACTGGGGTGCCCATTATATTATCATACACATTTCCGATGTTTACGATGGTGATTTTCACGCACGTTAAGCTTTTACGTCTGGAATATTTTAGAGATATATTTGTAACACGGTATTTCATGGGAAATGGACATTCTGGGGTGCTTTACATGTTGGTTTGAAAGAGAAGAGTAACTTTGTTGGGTTTACATTATAGAATGTCCAGAAGGTCATATGTAGGAGGGGGCTCACAAAACATTTGGAAGAAAGAGAGCCTACCAATTAGATCAGAGCCATTTCTAAGGGCAATATACATGACTTTGTACAAGTTATATTCTGTCCAGCACCTCTTGGTCTGATCTGACTGATTATTCAGGCTCCTAGCAATCTTCCAAATGGAACAGTATTACATTGTCGATGATATTAGATTTTGGGTCTATCTAACGTTACTTGTTCTGATAATGAAGGCTGTGTCATTGAAAGTGCCACCACAACTTTTCAACAGTATGATAAGATATGAGTTCTAACCATATCATTGTTAGTTTTTTATCAAGGCGGACCACACACCTGTATTTTGGCTCTAGTTAATGTAGTACACGTACACAATATAAAGCTGGTGACCCATTGTCTACCCCTTCAGCTTTTATCATGACAATTATTTGTGCTTAAACCATTTTCAAAACTAATATATTTGCCCACAAATGTCAACTTGTATTACCCAAACCCGTAAAAGACTACCCAGAGGTGCTCTGATGATCACTGCCTGCTTTACATGCCATATGGCACGTAGTGTACGTCAATGCTCTACTGTTGTTCCCTCCCTCTCTTGACCATGACCTTGCAAGCATGTCTGGACTGTAATCTTTTCAGAAAAAGAACATTGCTATTAGGCCTAGGAAAATTAATGTTGCATTTCAAATAATTACGGTCCTGAAGAAATTAGGGTCTGTTTGTATGGATTCTCTTTTTTTTTTCCCAAAGTGTCCAAACTGATCCAACAAATATAGTTGAAATTCTAGTTTTAGATGCCAACATAAGGGTATGGCAGGTAGCCCTTCCTTAGAATTATTGTTGCCTGCTTTCAGTAGAATCCACCAGTAAGTCCATGTAATCTACAAAAGAAGTAGTCAAAGACAGCAGCAATTTTATGGCCATTTCCTGGTAGGGAAACGGGTGAAAAAAATAATCAGGGTCTACGCTGTAAATATTCTTAAGGCTTTGAACCTGTGATTGGTTGGCTTTAAAACCTGCAAATGTGCTTTCTGACCTATGATTGGTCAACATGCTACCATGGCAACCAGTTTTTATGATAGATCATCATTGTGAGAACTATAGACATGGAGAAAGCATTCACCTTTCCAGCACATGGGTGAATAGTGGAGCCGATTTTGCCATTTACCAGACTTATTCCTGGAATTATTGATTAGTGTGTGGGTGGTTGGAATCTTCAGTGCGAGATTCTCTCCCCCTGCCTTTATTGAAAGCCATAAAAAGACTAGATGGATGGGATAAGAGTAATTTCACATCTCTCTCAGAGTTGACATTTTGATGTCAACTGGACGTCAGTGGGACACGGTAACAGTTTTATTGTCAATAATCTTGATATTAAGTATAACTCGGGGCCATTCGGAGACCATATAAAATGCGAGAGTGGTGAGACAGCAGTTTGAATCCTAATATGTGTGCTATGTGCCTCATTTGTCACTACTGTATTTCAACGCATATTACCCAAAATTACATTGGCTAGCATATTGAGCTAGTACGCTGTGTGTAGGATATTGGAGAAAGAAGTCATTTTCTCTATTGCAATCTTGATCTCAATCAACTAAGATGTATGTTTGGAGAGTGTGGGGTAAAACAGAACTATGTTTGGAGACTATGATAAACTTTGTATCTGACTATTGTCTTAGTTACAGCAATCAATTTGGACATCTGTAAAAGTCTCAAATCAATATTAAACAATTCCTGGAATGCCAATCAAGCATTGCAGTCATGTCATGGCTTACTCCTTGTATCAGTATTTTACATGAATGAATATCTTTTGACTGTCTTCTTAATATGTATTTTGTTTCTTAACTTACATTTAAAAGATCCATTTTCGAAGAAAAAAAAAAAAAGCAAAACGGCTCTTAATAATATTAGTTAATGAGTATAATTCTCAATTTTGGCAATAAAACAATACAATACCGGAAACGCTTGAGTAACAGCATAATCATGTACAGTGTGTATCATATAAATGCATTCTAAATGTGTTAGTGACGTCTATATTTTGGCTGGACATTTTGAGACAGATTATTGCGGTATGTACAAGTTGTCCGTTGTTTACGGCTTAGTAAACAGGGCAGGAGCCTATTTTCCACACCTGGCCTAGATTTACAGATTGTTTCTGCTGATGAATTGGTCCATCTGCTATATTGGGGTCAGCAAGGCCCAGTCAATAGTAAGTCGTTTAAAACGAACTGGGTGTGTGCCATAACTTTAGCCCCCATAATGCCATGTATCAAGCAATCCCTATCCCCCGGGGGTGGGTGCTAACTTTGGCAAGAAGAGCTGACATGACGTTTTGCGTGTACTTTTTTCGACACTACCATGACCTCGGAGTCAAACAATATTCGCTCTCATCACTTCCTGAACTAGATGTGTCGCTGGGCTGTAATGGAAGTTTGCGACAGCACATGATTGTGTTAAAGTTGAGTCAGCTCGCTATGACTCTTATTCCACAAGACCAGTTTTATCTGTCAATAATTTCAAGATTCAATTTGATTCGTGCCCCAAGGGCCTCTTTTCCAACCCCACGCCTCCAAGCTATGGACTATTCCATCTTTAAAGTGGAGGGACTATGACGTTACTTCCTCACTTTCTGCTTTTATTTCTGACAATCTTTCGTCTTTTTATGACGGCCATTACTTCGTTTTGATTACACTTCAAATTGCAGTGCTAAAGTTTTGCATTGGACAGCTCTATATGCTGGTTTAGTGTGCAGAGGAAAACGAGACATCTGCGTCTTCTCTTTTACAGGACATTTTAATGCAAATTGACATCAAGCCCTGGTCATTCTCACTGTGTGGCCACAACAAAGCAATCTATTAGAAGTCTAATTTTAATGGTCATATATTGCCGTAATAGCCATACATCAGTGATTGATATCACCCGAGAAATCTAATTCTACAAAGATGTCAGTATCGATCATGTCTGGCAAGTTATGTAAGGACTTGCTGAGTAGATTTCCCTGGTGGAAAAGACCGGAGATGACGTCATGATTTCAGCAAAAGTCTTTCATCATTTGAGCAGGAAGTAGATTTTACTGGACAAGGTCCAAGGGTCTCATGTTGGGCCAGGCATATTTCTAATATGTGGTCAGGGCAAGAAAGATGCACATTCTTAAACAATGTTAGACACACTTTTTTTTTGCAACCAAAATACTGAAGAAAGGGAAGGTGAAATTTTAAGTACACTGTAGCAAGATGCAAGAAAGATAGTTGTAATTAGCAACAGAAAGAAAAGCTGAACAACAGACTGAACCAAAAGTGTCTGTACCTAAATCAAGGCCTCTGTCTAGTTTTTCCAATGTCTACATCTAGATATCTCATGTATTTACGTCACCAGAGTTCTAATAATGAGCTCTGTGACTTAAGCAAGTGTTGAAAATAAGATCAATGATGAATACATGATGGTTTGCTTTTATCTTGATGTTTCACATGACATGTACATTGCTCAATGATCAGTTTAGATCCACATTCTTTCGAGCAATGCCAATTTAATCAGGAGACTCTTAATGTGATGTTGAGATTAGTTCTCAAAATAGTCCTTTCTTTCGTCACGATTTCCTCATAGGCCGAAAATTTAAAAGCCTTTCATTTTCCCAGGTATTCCTACAGGGCTTAAGATGGTCTGAACAATTTCCAGCATAATCAAAATGCCTTAGCCTTGAAGCTGTTTTCTCCCGATCAAAGAAAATTAAAGTTGACCCCTGGGCTCTAATGTGGGGAAACTACAGGGGCATGTGTGTGGTATCATAAGTCGTTTTCACCCTCATTTTAGGTTTTAATCTCTTTTTGGTTTGTCAAATGCCAATCAAAATGGCTCTCTGAGGGCAATGTGGTACAAGATAATGTTCTCTAATCTGGTTTCGTGGTGACTTCCTAACTTCCTAGTGTTGCCAAAGAGGCAAAAATTATGGCACATGCAGCGTGAGTTTTTCCCTTGAGTTTTGACAGTTTCTAGGTTATGTCAATGACCTGTAATGCCCCACAATGATGACACCTGACATCCTTCAACAAAATGTAATTTCAATTGGAATTTATTACATTTCCAATGAATACGAATTGTCAGTATTCAGATTGATCTGTCAATTCCTATGGCCTATATATTGACATCTTTCATCCTTGTAGCGTACTAGAATATGTTCTGATTCTGTCTTGCAATAAATTTTTGCTTCCACCCAGTAAGCTCTCCTTCTCAATGTTTGCTTCAAATGGCTTGCCTTTTTCCCTTCTTCCCAATCTTATGTTTTAGATCTCATATCCCTTTGGCAACCTTATATGGCAGTATGTCACTTATCTTTAATTGATTTTTCTTACCTGTCGACATTGTTAACATAATTGAAATTGATTCATAAGTCCAATATACCTTGAAGTTAAAAAGGAAAAAAGGCCTGCAAATCTTATTTTGCTTTTAAAGGCCCAAAATCAAGCTTCCAGTGTTGGATTACGGT
Source organism: Branchiostoma lanceolatum (assembly GCF_035083965.1). Classification (NCBI taxonomy): domain Eukaryota; kingdom Metazoa; phylum Chordata; class Leptocardii; order Amphioxiformes; family Branchiostomatidae; genus Branchiostoma; species Branchiostoma lanceolatum. The sequence continues at coordinate 26,910,744 of NC_089722.1, read as the reverse complement.
TCAATTCAGTGCAGCAATTTATAAAACATTTTAGGACGACTACAATGTTTGTAAATTGCATGCTAGAAAGCCCTGTGAGGGTCAGAAAATCCTGCAATTGCCATTAGAGCTGAAAGCTTTCAAAAGGGACATGTTATGATTGCATTGCAGATATTGGTATGAAGTAGCTATAAGAAGGAAAGTGCTGAAAGTTTTTCCATGAAAGTTGGAATTGAATAAGAATTATATCTAAATTTTAAATCCTTATTTCAAATTGTCAGCAGGAAGACTGAAAACATGCTTGATTTAACACAGGAATCAATCATTCTATCCATCGATATTGTTTTTAAGGTAACTGTACCTAACTTGAACATTAGGTAAGATAACACATAATGATACAAGATTGCAGTTTGATACTTAGACTAAGTCTATTAGATACTTTTTTCATTAAATTTAACTGTATCTAAATGACTTGCATGTGGTTTGAATTTTATTTCTTCAACAATTACAGCTTTCATCATGTCAATGTTAGGCCAGGATCTATGGATGGCATACATGTATAAAGTTAAGCGAAACGCCCCTTGCTGTTTGTATTTGATAATTGCAAACCCTTTGTATTCTGTCTGTAATCTTTCATGCAAATTAGCAACTGTAGCACCGAGCCCCCTAGTTTACATGGTACCTGCTTGTATAACGTATGGTAGCTGCATGTTTGTTGATAATCTATAATTCTGCTCTAGAACCAAGGTCTAAGACATTGATAAAAGTCTTTGCGTCTTATTATTACAAATACCCTGGTAGACCTCCCCTCCGGCTACTAGCTACAGCATTTGTCTTCACAGTGTGATGTTGCTGAACTTTGATATCACTCGCATACCTTATACCTGAGGGGATTCTTATCAGATGCATCTTGGGTAAGAGATGCATCATGTGCCCAGGTAAATTCATTACTTCCTCTATGCTGTAATTCCAACCTTTGAAGCTGCAGATAAACATGATTGGTCCAAGAATTGAGATGTGGCTTTCCTTCCAATGACATTTTCAACTGGGGCAGATCTAAATAAGTTGTTGTCAGAAAGAAGTTTGAGTTATTTGGAAATCCTAAGGTATGTGGGAGATGGGATGGAGGTAATTCCAAGTCAATGCATACATCATAGTAGTTTTTCCTTCTCCATATCATTTTCTGGGTAACAATTGATTTTGTGTGTGAGGCTGTAGATTTAGCGGCATAGGCAGAAAAAAACGGTTACAGTCACAGTGACAGTCTTCTTTTGGGCGGTTATTCAAGAAAAATTACTCTAAGGATTATACGGAGCGATGCATATTCCACAAGTCTGTCTTAAGTTTTCATAGTTCTCCTTATTTTTTATTTATATATTTTCATCTTATGAAAATGAATACCTTTGAAAACAGAATTTCACAACAGGTAACTGCTTTAAAGGTATTGTGATATCATTATACATTAAAGGAGATTTGATTTTCACATTGGTGTGTAGAAAAACGTTTTTCCGATCAGTTAGGATGCTATGTCCAATGGTGAATGGCATTTATCAGAATAATTGTTACACAACATAGACTACAAAATGTAATTATTGGGATTGGGTTGCAAAATAATGGATCAATTATTGTGATTTGGTTGTCAAATATGTTTTCGCAGTTGTCATTGATATTAATGTGGACAAGTATTGCATTTAGGAAAGGCAGTTGTGTTGAAAAAACACCCATCTCTGCTTTTTAGCAAATAGAAAGAATTATGAATTTGTCATTGACAAGATCCACTTGTACCTGTGAAGTTTGCATCTGAAAGTTGGAAAACTTTGTCAAAATAAGACAATACCTATATGTGCACCTAGCTCATTAAATCTTTGGTATTATTTTGCAGCCTTAAGTGTTTAAAACAATTAGATAATCATACTCTATTCATACTTTTACTACATCTTTGGCCTTTCCATTTTATTCAGCACTAATCTACATGCACAGAGACTCGTTAATTTGTGCTGTCATTTTTCACCCCTTTGCCTGCATCCCGTGGTCATCACAATGCATTACATCTGTATGGTCATGCTGGGATTTGCGAAAGCTTCCAATTCCAATGCAAGTGCAACTGAATGGCCTCTCTGCCGAAACTTGTCATGCTGAGGAATCTAGATAGTAAGTATGGACTCCCCAAGGCTTTTATGGGCTTTGAATGGGAAAGGTGAATTGGTATAGGTGAAGTGTGCTTTAAGCACAGTGGCATAGCCCATAATACTGATGCTTGTGGTATTCACATTTGAGCAAAATGGGTCCCTTTGGATAGACCGCGAGGCTAGCGCGGAATCTTATAAAGACACTGTCGCTGGTTAGATCACGGAAATTGCGTGTGCATCTGCATAAAATGTCTTCAGTTTGCAGAGAGCCTGGTAGGAATTATTATTATTAATAGTTTTTGAGCAAAAACAAAATATGCAAGCTTTGGACTGCCAATTGAAACTAATATACATACTGTCATGCATGTAAATGAAATTTAAAGCAACAGTTACTGCAGTAGGGTGTACATGTAAAAAGTTATGTCTAAAACATCAGTTGCTGCTTAGTGGAAAGCAATGCTGTATCAAGATCACAAAGTTACACATTGGACTTTTAATGTCAATTTACATATCATGCGCATGTTTGCTGGTTCTCAGTTTTACTAGTAAGAGTTAAATAGGAAACCCATAAATTTGTTGCGAAGTTGGATTGGTTGACCTCTTATAACCAACACTAGACGTAGGCATGTTCATGAGCGTTCTTTATGGTGCTAAGGCCACCTTTAGTAGTGGTAGTTTCCACCATCATTATGTATACAATGATTGATGTCATATTTTGACCCTCTCAGATGTTCATTACTGCCAGGCATGGCGTCTAAATGATTTTTATTATGTTTCCGCTGTAGTCAAAATGTTTCGCTGCAGTCAAAATGATTAACTAATGGCTCAGTTGCTTTCCCATAAATCTTCCAAACATTTTATGCCACAAATACAATTTAACCCTTCTACTCCCACCCCAGCTACTTCTTATGTATAACATCCTGATGTGGTGAAGTGTAGTGCTATAGGTGTTCCCCATGGAATAGTACTGGGACCATTCTCCTGTCATTCATTCATACTTTGAAACCAAATATGTCTTCAAACTTATAAATTTCTAATGTAAACCTATGGTTGGCATTACTAGAGCCTCAACTGTGTTAGTTTGTCAACAGACAAATGTCATACAACTTGTATATAATATGTTTATAACATGTACATTGTATATATATATATATACAGCAGAAAAATACATTTTAATGTGTTTAAGTTTGTGGTGATATAATTTCAAAATAGGGAAAAGATGGTCAGGAGTGTTTGTGTTGGTTTTTAGTTGGCCTTGAAACAAGGTGGTCAGCAGTCAGAGAATAAAATGAGCAGTTTTGTGGTGGTTTTAATTTTATTGTGAAAAGGTTACAGTGAAAACTGCAAACATGAAATCACTGCAATCTTAAACGCAATTTACCAGTAGATTTAAACCACAATGTGAACCAATGAACAAAGATTTATCTCTGAGTCAGATAATCTGCCGAGAAAAATGGATTGAAAAAAATGCATGAGATTCCTCAGGTTCACCTCGGGTCTCCCATACATTTGCAGCATGACTTGACTACCGGGTCCTTAGTGAATCCCACACAATTTTCTGCAACATTTGACATCTGTTTGTTATGGTGCTCCCTTAGGAAGTGGAACCATCAATCTTATTGCAACACAAAGCCAAAGGTCCGCCTCAGCGCCACACCCTTTGCTTCCATCTCGTGGTATCGCAGCACATCAGAGGGAATGCTCCTCTCTCGGGAGAACGATTTCCCGATATTTGAATGTGATATTCACTGAGCTAACGCAGTTGTTTGCTGCATGTGCACATAGCAGTCCTCAAAAACCACCCATATATATGAGTTAGTGCAGGTAAAATTGGAGCTCTGAAGCTATTTCTGATATCTACTTAACATTGTCATGTACTGGACTATGTAATGGGCATACGAATGTATGAATGTATCATGTGGAGTTTTGTTTGCTATATATACTTGATGATGCATGTAGTTTTTAATGTCACCTGTGCTGGTGCAGGTATGCACAAAATATATTTTTTAAGGCCTGTACTGATATGAGACATTGCTGCTAATGTAGAAGAATGTAGCGGACTGTATTACCTTGACTCCAATATACAGCGTACCACATGATGCATGATCATGGCATTTGGTTCTGACTTTAAGAGACCTTGAGAGCCCGCCACTTGGCTCCCAGGAAATGTCACACCGAGTCTATTTCAAGTCACAAAGAAGAGATGGAAAGATCAACCCCTTCTGCCCAATATTCTTCCACCTGGCCTTCCTGAAACGCTCTGTCGTCTGAGTTATCATCGTTGGACAGTTGTGTTTGTTTGCTCATTTCTGAGATTCTGACAATAGCATATGTTTTTAGGCAGCAACCAAGAGGATTGCAATTCCAGGACAGTAAAAAAGCAATCCGAGTAAAAAAAAGAAATCTGCACATATAGTAAACACTGTCAGCTTATTACCTTCGTCGACGAATGGTTTCGTCGAGAAGGTTATTCGATGATGCTTGTCTGTGTGTCTGTTAGTGAACAGAATAAGTCGAGAACGCCTGGATGGTTTGTTGTCGTAGTTGGTGTGTCGGTGTGTATGTGGGAAATCTCAAGATGATTAGATTTCGGACGAAGTGTTTTGCATAATTAACGAGAAAAGTGTAAAAATGTGTTATATTGTATGCTGAAGTATGTGTACGTGTTGGCTGTGTCATTCCAAGGCGTCATGGATAGGGGATAGGGGTCCTGAGGGGTCATCTTGAAGGCAGGAAACGTCAGTTACACAAATTGGCTGTCAGCCAGCTGTAGGCATTGGTAAGGTAGTCTCCAAGCAGACCTATGGGTTGGCTATAGCAGGGGCAGGTTTTGCTTCAGACTTTGAAAGGGAATTACTCAAGAAGGGCTTGGTGGATGGTCATCAATTTTTGTAAGTACATAGCTTGAGTACATGTACATGATTAGATACTTATTATGCAAATCAGTATCTAATTTGCATAATTAATGAGGAAAGTTTATACATCCATCAATTTCCATGATAGGACTCTCAAACATGTGACATATGTAACTGAGGAGAAATATCAATAGATATCAGCTTTGCAAATGAGAACCTCATTGACATAATTAATGAGAAAAACTATAACTCGAGATGGTCTTGATGGATGGTCATGATTTTTGGTATGTAGATAGCTTACGTGATGCTTTGTATGATTGGATGATAATTATGCAAATCAAATTCTAACTCGCATGATTAATGAGGCAATTTTAAAAATCTGCTGTGTTCCATGATATGACTATTTAAATATGTGACATTTGTAACTAAGGAAGAGAGGAATGTTGATAGATAGGAAATATGCAAATGTGGGCCTAATTAGCATAATTAATGAGAAACTACTATAATTCCATACCAGTAAATGACGGCAATTTCATACTTGTGGCATTAGGAAGTTGTGTGAATGTGAACACCATTGAATCAAATTATGCTAATAAGGAGGGAGCTTATTTGCATAATTGATGATAAATGTTAGCATAACCTTCTTTGTTAAGCTCATAGTCATAACAAGGAGGTTTGGACAAGTTATGTTATTTGGGTGAAGAGGATCAACTGGTATGATTGATGATTGATGAAAAACACTCCTAATACGTCAGTCATAAAGGTCGAAATCATTTGACGAAGGTATGAGGTCGTAGAACTCTTGTTAGCTATGTTCTACCTGTAGGACTAACTGTTGTTAGTAGGCATTTTAGGGTCAGAATACAGATTGTTGAAAGAGCAAGGATTCCAACTCCCATCCTTGTGGTCCAGTAGCAGGATTGCTAACCTCTGAACCACTTCATAGAACCTAAATGTGTTAAGTCTGGTCAGAAGTAGATCAGTGGCAATTTGCATTAAATTGTTCAATAGTTATTTTGACATGTTTGAAGATGATAATGGTCGTTTTACATTAAGGACATGACCGTATTAAGTGGAATACCATAAAACAATCAATTTATTGTTGATTCTTGAACTTCATAATTCATTATATTGAGTCGTGAATCAATTTTGCAGAAGTTTGCAATTTAAATCCAATAGCTCCAGTATGTCAACAGTTCTAATATAACAACACCTTATACTAAAGTTATGGCCTTCCCAAGACTACATTTTTGATTGATAATCATAAAATATGTTCTAATCTCTATTTGATATTAATGAATTGATAAACATGCACATCAGACAATATATGTGTTGGGATGTTTACTAGACAGGACTCGACAAAGAAAATAGATTAAAGATGTGACATTAATTAGTGCATAAACAACAACACATCCATCAAAACTCATGTTTTACCCAAAGGATGTATGTCTAGATAAAGTACATGCCTGATTGATTATTTTTAGTGATTTGGAAATGAAATCAAATAAATCCAATGCATTAGCAATATAATTATAACAATATGTGAATCAAATGTGACCATTAATTGATAAAGCACTGTTTTGTTTACATTTAGTATATTTTAATTGTTAGGGTAATGGAGTATAATGATAAAGCACTGTTTTGTTTACATTTAGTATATTTTAATTGTTAGGGTAATGGAGTATAATTTATTCAGAGGAAAATTGTAAGTGATAAACTAGTTTATATGGAAATAATGTGTTGTCGCTATGAACATACTATTGTACATGGCACATGCAGTTACAAATTTTCTGTCGTACAAACTGGGAATCACAAGTTAGAGCTGCTTAAATTGGGTTTGAAAATACTTTTCTTAACAAATTAGCAAGATTTTTCTTCCTGGCAATCACATAAAAATGCTAGTCTATATTTTAGCCAATGGGTATCTTGTTGTCCAAATTATGTAAAACAGTCTGATCCAGTGACATTCTATGGAGCATAATATATTTAACATCTCAGTTCAAACTCTATAGAGCAACGTGTGCAATTTAGAGTATGGGTCACCCTGTAAAGCTGAAACAGGATACTCAATTACCCTATGACCACATGAATTATGTAGGCATACCAATAAAGCAGTGTTTTGTAACTGATAATGTGGTAATTATACATATTTAATGTGAACGACATCAACCATTAGCTGGTATTCCATCTTGTACTAGAAAAGCAGTCAGGAAGTACAAATCACTACTGATGAAGAAAACTGCATGTTGGTACTACGGTATATGTTTCTTAGCCATGTGGATTTTGCAGCCATCAACATTTGTCCTGGCTCTCACAGTGCTTCATCTTGGATAATGTAAATCCATATAAGTTCAGAGTGCTTAAATTTTGGGGCACGGTGAAAAGAAGGAGTCTGCAGTATCTATGAGTTCACTGTTGACACAATAGTAGCAACACCATGGAAGACAGAACAGATGTTTGCTATTGTGATGAGTTCGCTGTGAGAGGCCATTATGAAAACTGCAAACTCAAAAACATTGCAAAGATTTCAGAATATACAGTAACTCATTTAAGAAACAACTAAATAGCTTGGACTGGCCAACCTGCCTATACTTCAAGCCTATCAAGTTACATGGACCCAGGCTTCTGTCCCTTCAATCTCCCCATGGTCAAGACTGATCAGATATACATCCACATACCATTAGACCCAATGACTGTGAATCTTTGTTAATGATATCTAAAGGATCTTAGCCAAGAGTCGAAGACCTATCCCACATTTGGATGTTCTTCCTCGGGTCTCAATGTACCATGAAGTAATTGAAAATGTGTTTGTATCTATAATCTACCTCATGTGTGTTCCAGTCCACATACAAATCAGCAGCACAATATAGTGTTGGAAAAGCAAAACCCTTACACAAATGGTAATCAACATAATTAAGCAGGTAAAGGCTGGTCATGAAAAATGTACCCCTGGTTATTATTGGTAGCACAATGCTAAGGTCATTCTAACTACAAGGAAAGTAGGATGAAAAGAGCCATGAAAAGAATCATAGATATCTTCCATACACAATCTGTGCTGTTGATATACATGTACAGCTCCAGAATGTAAATATCCCTTCTTCTAGGGCATATCCGCAATTACCTCACTCCTTGAAGCGGTGTAATTTGCTTACGTTTCGCAAAATAGACTACATGATGAAATTCATGTTAACCCGAGCAAGGATATGTACTGCGTGCACTGCTGTGCATACAAATGGTACCTTTGACTGGAATTACTTGTCTCACGCCAGGAGGGTACTGCGGTCCGACTGTTACGCTCTTCTAAATACGGTGTTAGATGCTGATGTGCCTCTTAATGCCATCGAAAAAGTGCTGACAATTTTCCCCCAAAGTGCCCCAGCCTGCATGCATACACTGTTGGCATCCCTTTCTCCCCATCCACCCACCACCCATTAACTCAAGTACTCCCTGTATTGGAGATCACATAACCTTTCCCCCCGGAAAATACATCAATCTTGCTTGTATGTCCAACTGTATACGTTTGAAGCATCTTTCGCGAGATCTCTTTATGTCTCAAATTAGAAGCTTACACCTGCATGTTGTAATACGGACTGCATCTACACACATGATTTGTATTGAGCCAGCCGCAACACTCTCATTGTGCACAATTTAAATACAACAAAAATTGAATGGACTGTGGTATTGTTTAAAGCATACAAGTCATATACAACTGTTTGAAATATAAATTCACAAAAGTGTTGCCACCCTTAGCCCCACACACTTGAATTTTCTATCATTTTTTGCACATCTTTATATATCAAAGAAAGCATCCTGAAATATTGAATATCCAATTGGACACAGCTGCTCATCCATGCATTGATTTTTTCACCTCAACAAGATATGTCGGTCGATGAGAAAAGCTAGCTCCTAAATCCTAGCAATGTTGACATGGAAATAATTGACATTTTCTTTCCCAGTACTTGCTGACACAGCCAGAATTCATCCACAAGGCTGTAGCTAGTCATTTCCCATGAAAAGTCCTCCCAACGATTTTTTGCCAATTAAAACCAAGCTATACCTACCTCTCAAGGACCCCCTCTACCTGTGGTGTGGGAGCTGTGATAGACGCTTTCCCCCATCGTTAAGCTCCCCTGTCTCGTTACCTTATGACAGAGATGGCAATGTCTTCACTCGGATGTTTATTATTCCCACAAGTAAAGCGGGCTTCTTCTGCTGTGGCCCGAAATCTAATTTTGCGCTGGCATCCAAGCTGGGAGAGTGAATTATTCAAGGATTCAATATACATAGGACGGGTATCACGTGTCCACCTGCCATGCCTGCTACAGTAATGGGGTAATAGGCTATCTAATGGGTTTAGATGTCATTGAAATTTTCCATGTTCCAGAAAATCTGCCTCAAAATTATATTTCCTCAAAAGTGGCAGATGTTTAATCAAAAGGAAGACAGATTTGAATTGTTTTTTTTTCCTAAGCATAATTCTGTCACCTAACTGCATTTTTTCCAATTATATTCTACTTTGATGATTAAAATCTCCCATTAGCATGTATGGAAGTAGTCTTTAACTAGCTGGGATTGTCATTCAAGACCTCTGTAATGATATCAGTTATATAATTATAAGAACATTGTCATGCTGGGGAGGAACATAATGTTGACAAGGTGGAGGCCATTGGCCTTTTGTGGCTGTGACTCAGTAATGTTATTAGCTCTGTAATGATATTAGGTATATTTGCGGATCTGCAATGATATTAGATCTATTTGTAATAACATTCTTTTGCAACTGAAGTACACAATGTTGACAGGGTTGAGGTCATGGGGCTCGGATTGTTATAATATAAATCAGTTATGATGCATATTCGATGTGACTACAATGTGTTTTGCAGCTATGGGAGGCTTAGGTTGCAATGAAAGGAAAGATAAATGACTTTGTTGAATATCAGAAATAATATTATATTTCCAGAAATAGTTACATCATATATTGTATGTTTAATCTCTATGTAGTCTGATAAAGTAACAAGTTACTTTGATTCAACAATTATCACAGTGACACTGTAGTTTAACTTGGATGGAAAACCTAATAAGAACATCCGCATTGATAGCAACCTCTTGAGTATAGCTGGATTGACAGGAAGTCAAACCTAATTATTCTGGAATTTACAGCTGCACTAGTTTTTATCTTCATTGAGCTCTAAGGGATAGAGCAGTCACAGTTAGGATAAGTCGTGTACCCAAAAGTGTCCATATTTTTACTGTTTCCCCAGGAAAAAAACCCACATTTTTTCTATCCAAATACCATGCTGTGATTTATGATGTTAATTATTTTAATTTACTTTAATTGAAACCTCATGGCCATGGAATGTCTGACCATTAGAAGAAATAGAAATTCATTTTGAGTGTATTTTCTGGTTGTTCTGTCAGTTATGCAACTTGTTATTTTGGGTTGGGATCAAATGTTGCGATGGATTTTTGTCATCAGTTGTGCAACAGTGATGCAAGCGGTGCGGATGTGATCAGCATGGGGTGCCAAAGGGTTTCCATCCACGCGCGCGGCTACGGCAAATGAAGCCTGGAATATGCGGAGGATTTCCCATCACGTTTGTTATGCACGCTTGATATGCAGCGATGGGGGCATGTCGTGGAATGCAGGCACCATTACGTGGTAACACCTGAGTGGAGGAAACAATAATCTTGTCAAATGGCGAGGATTTAGAACAGCAGATGTTTCAGCACTTGGACAGCGCCAGGGTGCGGTGCAGGCAACTTTTAAGGGGAAGAATAATTCATAACCAAATAAAACTTGAGAGACATTCAAGTGGAATGTGAAAGAAAATCTCATGTCAGTTCATTGACCTTTCAAGCATTTCATTTGAATGTAATACTATCAACTTTGAAGTTATTCAAGCAACTGTTAAAAAAGACACATTGAAAAAAAATGTCAATCTCATTCTGCTACAGAGAAAATCTTCATGAAAGAATATTTGATTCAGAAGTGAATTCATATATTACATTATGTATTGAATAGTGTATACTGTGTACTATGAAGCAGAAGAGGATTCTTTGCATCCCCAAACAGCCGTTCACAGTACCTTATCATATCACTGCTGAATGGCACACCTAGTATGAATGCTTTGGTTGTTTACATGGATATTGCCTTCCTTTGCTGTGCTGATGAATGAAAACATAGGAAAGTACTGGCCTAACTTTAGACAACTCTTCTGGGCATAAGGTTGTTCTAAGACACAGAATATTCCAATGCTTTTAGTGCTTGTGATGATGAATACCAAAACATGATACATTTCCTTTTGAATTGCCAAATCCATATTGGTTTGGATGCCAGGGATGTAGAGTGCATCAGATTTATGTTACATTCATGCAACATAACTCCGCATGAAGAATGTGTTTCTAAGTGCATTTTTGACAGTGCATTTTGCAAAAGAGGACGTGTTATGCAAGAAAGTGTGAAGACGTTCTCTCTTTATAGCTGGGGGGACCAAGGGGATGATATTATGGTCAGTTTCTCACCATTGGATGTCGATATCCTACATAGACAATTTATAGCATGGATTAGGGCCATCAATGGCTGAGCAGGAAGTGCAAAATCTGGCTGTCAGATAATCTGTATCTTTTCAGGCAATGCCCCACAGCTAGTCAGTTGGTAACTGGTGGCCCCCTTGCCTACATTTTTCAGTGTCAAATCTTTGACCACTGCTTTTGGGAGTAGATCCAAATTTTGGAGAAATTGTTGAAGTGGCCTGATAAGGAATAATTGTTTAAGTTATATTTGGCTGTTAAGCAAATATCTCACAAGATGAGTATCTTTTACATCAGAGTCTGTGAAGTACATAGTCACTCTATATTCCAGGTGCCAAACATCTTGCTTTTGTCCCTTTCACTCAATTGGTATATGTCAAATGTATTGTGATTTGAAAACATAGAAGGTTAGAATACATCAGTGAGAAATTGTCTTTCCTGTACGTGATTGATAGCTTCTACCAGGGTTTTAGCCAACACCATCATTTGACAGAATTTTGTTGCATCTGATGGAAACATTTTTAGACCATTCCGTCAACCTTGACGGACAAAATCCCTGAGGTAAGATGTAAAAATGTCAAAATTTGAATAAAATGATAGAAGTTTGCACAAGGTGACAGATAAAAGAAGACTCTTTGTAGGATCTTTCCGTCAATGGGAATTGGGATGATATAAAAGAAATTCAAGCTATCTAGAACCCTGGATTCTACCATTAATGTTTTTAATTGTCCTTTTATGAAAGCTATCTTGTTATGAATATTAACCTCCTCCCTGGTATGACAGGCTGTTGACTCTAAAGTTGCATTGTTTCTGGCGCTCTAGCTGAGAAATGGTTAGTCGGTTCAAGTCAGTCTATTTCTTCTTTTACCGACCATCCCATAGTGCTTCCTTTAGAATGCTTTCTTCTTTCTCTGTAATCTAACCATGGGTGAATTATTTTTATCACGGTCCCCTTTCGCCTCACACCGCATAGATCTGGCCATTTGTTCCTATCACCCGGATGTAGAGTAGATGAGATCTGGCGGCAGACGATATGTAATAATGCTAGTGTCAACCGTGATGAATTCTCAGGTGTTAGAATCTCCCCATCGTGACCATGGAGCGACAGAGCAGTCCTTGGGTCACTTCCCAAGCAGAGTTTTGCAGCAATACCAGGAGTTTTTAGTTACTGGGTAGTATTTCACAGTCATAGTGTTGGATTGTCTAAAGCCTAAATAATGATAACGTTGGGTAACCTAAATTCGTGGGGTACTTAAAGTCGGGATTTTTCGAAAACGGGGTATTTAGGGATATGTGCTACATGCAAAATCAGTTATAACGCCAGCAATGCAAAGCAGATAGACTAACGTATTCAGAACACTGGCTGAAAAGCTTCGATAACCATGCATTAGAAGTTGGCGACGTCAAAAACTCTCCGTCCCTTATTGACAGAGTCTGGGGGCTTCGTGGGAGAATCACCCAGCACGGTTGTTCGCTGGTTTATAAGACAAATGTCACATCTCCTGCCTGCTAAACACAATTATTTATAAGACAACTTATTACAATCTCTTTTGCTAACCTGCAACTATATTCTAAGTGTGATCAATCATCAAAACTCCTCTCTGTTGCTACAACCTACGGCACGTGTATTTTCCCGCCGCCATATTGTTAACCAGAATCCTGTTGTCAAGCAGACGACAAAGGTTTGTGAGGAACACTTTTTTGTCTAAATGCTGCGTGTGATAGTGGACTGAGGAAGATATTTTCCTCAAAGTTTGCTCCTAACACAACAAGGAACACATGGACATAGTAGTATTACCATTGCTACGGCATCCAGCTAACTTCCCATGAATAATGTAACGTTACACGTTGCCCGATGATGACGATGGGCCGACTTTGAGTGAAGTTCTACCGACTCAACACACGGGTTGTTCCCGAACTGGCCTGATGTGTGCGGTACGGCCGTTTCTTCGTGTATTTTTTTTACTTGGACACGTCTATATCCATAGCACTCTCCTCAAGCCAAGGATAGAACGAATAGCTGCTGTATAAAATGTGATTAGCGGTAAGATATTCAAGACGAATCTTCTCTCCCGAATTAATGTGCCCCCCTGTCCGACAGCACCACAATTGTGCGTGCGGCGGACGGTAGTTTCAAGTTGAAATATTATGGTGTCAGCACGACTAGAGACAAAATCTACCATATATATGATTAGTGCAAAGATAGTACATGATACTGACAGAATAATAGAAAAAAAGGATGGTTTATTGTTCTGCTAGATTGATTTCAGTCAACCATTATCGGAAAAATCCCGAATTTAGGTTACCCAACGTTACATCATACAGTGCCCCTGGACACTTAACAAGACGTTTTTAGTCCAATATTTGTTAGCTGGAATAGCAACATGAATAGGTTTTAAAATTTAAAGTCAATTTTGAACACAGCTTCTGAAATATCATGCATTAGCTGTCATCATCCATCAAAAGATTTAGTTCTGAGTATAAAGAAAACTGTATGTCCAGGCCTTTGTTGATGCATATGTCACAGTATTTGGATCAGGGTAGAAATCCCTGTCTGTTGTGAACTAATATTTGAATTTGTGTTTGAATATGAAGGCAAAATCCCGTCCCAGGGGCAATTCCGTCTATGGCACCAGTGGTATTGATTTTGACTAATATGATACCATCAAAGTGATTGCATGCCTCTAAAGTTGTCATATCTTCTATATGGTTCTCCAATAATACCAACGGCTCATCAATACAAGGGATAGAGCCTGGTGGGGAACCATTGATTATTTTGCACAATCGTTCACAATTCTTTTTCTGCAAGGATGACTACTCCAGTGTAAATACATCTGCTTTTTTTCTTGCTGATGATTTACTAACTGTATGTGCTATTGGGTTGCATTAAACAACCAATTAGTGAATATTGTCTTTGTTTTTCTCCAGCAGATGGAGTAGCTAGTCCGGAAAGTTGTAACAAAAGTAGTTCAGATTTCAGCACCAAGGCCAGGGTTTTGTTTTGTTACACTTCCATTTGCATTTTAACAATTCAGTTACTCTCTTAAACGGGAAGGTTTGCATTTTCCAGACAGTAGATATGTACGATTTGAAGATGCTGGCTGACTGCTGACCTTCTTTTAGAATGCTATGATTCTGTTTGCCGCTGTTATTTTTACTAGTAGTCAGTCTCAGATTGTATCAACTTGTTTCAGTGGTAATTGACTGAGGAAAAGTCTGTACCTTTTTGTGAGGCACGAATGAATAGATTTCCCCGGGATTTCCAGCCATTTGCAGATTACTTTCATTGTTCATGCCCAACAGGTAATGGGAGCTTTGTGTCGCTGCTGTTGAGTAATTAGGATTGCGTCTCGTGTGCGTAGGGACTTGTGTCGAACAATACAGCCTGTAGCGCAGTGTTGGCGTGTCATGGCCTCCTGATCCGGACCTTTGATAGATCTTCAAGCAATGATGTATGTGCTCAATAGTCACATGTGGCATAGGTCATACCAAAGGGGCCACTTGCTTTATTGTAGTTGGGAATTGCATTAGGGATGAGTACAATATTGTAGCTGTTGTCGCAGAATCAGTCTGAATTCGTTTGAACATAAACCGATTTCTGCCGAGTACCTGAGTTTCCTGGACGTAGCGTCTTGAATACAGAAGTTAGCGGTAAACACCAGCTGGTAATGAACTTGGGTCAGATGTCCTTCATCGGTCTTTGGATTTGAATTTCAAGTACAACAGCTCCTCTGTCTGCCGCCAAGGCCGTGATTTATCTTCAATGATGCAAGTCAAATTGAAGTGCCATTTTGACTGGCATTTTCATCATGCGTAATATGGGGCCTTGTGTGGGTGTGTTTGGGTGCAGCCACCGCAAATGATTTCCCAGGAAGCCGCTTTGTTCCGGACAGACGTCATCGTGTTGTCTGACACTTCACGGCCCCGCCCACACCCACTCAGTTCGTGTCAATAACCTTTCAACTGTCACACATAACCACTGTCACAAGTAAGACTTGACACAATGTTAGAACAGAAAAAAAGTCTTCCAGTTCTGGCAACTCTTTTAGTTCGCCAATTTGACATCGTAGTCACTGACTTCCTTGGTTAGCAATATTATTACATTGTTGCTGCACATAGGCCTTTTTAATCACTTTTTTCTTTCATCCCTACTATGATTTATTACAATTACTGTGCATCTGAAGAAATAATTGCAACAAAAATACAAGTTTGAAGGTTTCGTCAAGATTTTAATGCTAACAGCTAAAGGAATGCCTTGTACACTTTTCTAACAGTGAAAATGTTATGATTTAGTTTTGGCTGCAGTAGTGATAACGGGGGGCGCCCGTACATCGCACGCGCCCTAACATCGCACGGATTTTTTACTGATCTTAATTTGCATAAGTACGCGGTGTTTGTGTCCAATGACTAAGCTGATAAGGAAGGTAAATAACCCAAGTTCATGCACATAATTGTCATTTACATTCAAAACATATGTGTACATATTCATTTCTTGTTTTGTCGAAAAGTAGTATTTTGACAATAATGATGGTAGCGCTATGTAGAGGGTCACTGCGTAGCTAGACGGCCCGGCACCTAAATATACGACCTGTGCCAAGCAGATACATAAGTCACACAGCTATCATATACATAAGAAAAATAACTTCATAAAACACTAAAAATTTGGGTCTTTAAGTGTTTGTTGAGAAGAAAACCGACCAAAGAAAAACAACGTAAACATTGCTGTCGTCTGACGACGTTGTTTTCCCGCCATTTTTGGGGGCCGCGATAGTGGCGGGACGATTCAACGCACAGTTTTGTTACGCTGTAACATGTGATTGGTACCGTCTATGAAAAGGAAACTGAATACAGAGATGGCGAATATATTTCCCAATAAGTAGACGGAGTATTGTTGATGTAAGCGGTGTCGTTTTTTCGTAATGATTTCGTAAGTCGGGCCGCATTCAATATGTACGTCGGGCCGCGTAGTAGCCTATTTCCCGTGGAAACATGAGCTTGGATGCGCTAGATATAGCCCTTCTCACATGACGTGAGAAGTGCACACAGTCAAAATTTTCCGGTCAAAAGAAAGCTAGAATATAGCAGACTTCAAGCCTTATTTACATTTCCCAAACTTCATCACCAACTTCCGAAGAGAGCAAAATTACCAAAGCGTAGTAAGTTAGGCACACTATCTGGCGTAGCACTAAATCAGAAGGTACATTCGTGAAAACGTCTCACAGCGTCTTCCGCATGTAACGCGGAGCATAAAGGGGCCATGAACAGCATAAATACATTTCTTGTCCAAGTATGGTCTTCAGATGAATGTGTTCAAAATTCATTCATTAAAACATGACCATTCTCTGGCAACCAGCAATGGAGCGCCGTGAGTTCCAGCGCGTAAAAAAACGTCCGATGGTTGGGCACCCCCCGTTACATGATTTTGAATCCTTGAACTGAAATCTCTCAGTTTTTCATTTTGGCATGTACCCTAAATTGTGCAGCTCTCATACTCTATCTTGAGATAAAACTGAGAAATTAGACTGATCATGCATTTGCTACCAGTCTGTTTGGAATACTTTCTAGGACCTATAGAAACATTGGTACAGTCATGTATGCCCTTTCAGGAGGCCTTAGAATGCCCAATTTTCACATGAGATTTTCAACAACTCCTCCTTGCAGAAGGCTGAATACTCAACTTCTGCCATCACTTCATTCTGCCCCTATACTCCACTTTTTTTATAAATGAATAGAAAAATGCTGTTGTGTCAACAAGCCTGGGTGCCAGCCTTTCTAGCTTCAATCGTCTCTGTCGGTCACTTCTGCAGCTGAGTAACGCTAAAAAAGGCACGCCCCCAGGCTATGTGTTGACGTGGTAGTCCCCTGCTGATGGCTTTGCTGCAGATCTCTGCAGCACCAGTAGTGACTAACTGAACCTTCTGCTGCACTCCCCACACCTCCCCGCTGTACAGATGGTCACACACTCAGGGGGCTGCACGTGATCCCATCCAACTTCACCTCACATCCATTCTCTAGTCAGGGTAGTCCATTGGGGGGAAAGTCAGGGGGCAGTCAAGATATTTCTTTTTTACATAAAGGGTATGGGGATTGGGGAAAAGGCAGGGGGAGTGTTTGGCAGTTGAGATATTTTTTTTTTACGTGAAGAATATGTCTTTGTGAATTCAAAGCCTTTTTTCATCTCAATGGCTTTTTTGACCAGCTTATG
The DNA here is from genome assembly GCF_035083965.1 of Branchiostoma lanceolatum. Lineage (NCBI taxonomy): Eukaryota > Metazoa > Chordata > Leptocardii > Amphioxiformes > Branchiostomatidae > Branchiostoma > Branchiostoma lanceolatum. The sequence continues at coordinate 26,893,048 of NC_089722.1, read as the reverse complement.
GCTGCTTTTTATTTCAACAATGTGGAGTAGAGGTAATCGACAGCTTACAGATGTAACTGTTATAGTCATTTTGGATTCTAGTAAGACTCTAGTAAGTCTTTCTATACATGTATAAGTTTAAAGATGACTCTCCAATATTCTTGAACTCAAGTTACTTGCTATCGAGTTCCATGACCTCATACCTTTGCTAGCAATTATTTTCTATACTACTGAGGCACTAATTTGAATAAGTCACATGCAATGATCTCTGCTCAGGTTTCATATGTCATAACTATATGATTTAACCCTCTCCCTGCTTCCTAACACTGACCAATGCAAACTTGGTGTCAAGTTGCTATCTTAGCAGGCGGGAGGTTAAAGCAGATATTATCACAAGAAAGACTCACATTGTAAGCTGGTACTCAATTTGAAGGACTGTTCTATTCTATGTTTAATGTTTGCAGGCTTTGTCTTCACAAATTTTGATTAAATTGTTCAGATTCTACTACATATGCCTGTTAGGTACATGCAGTATACCATTTTATAATTAGATCATTAGCATATCACTGCATGGGTACTCCATGTGTAAGGATGAAGAATGTCACCTAAAGTGCAACATGTCAAATGAGAGTTGATTGCAGGTGACCTAAAGTACCCCCCTCCCCACGTCAAGCACATTCATTACTTCACCTCTCTCCCTCTCTCAAGACATCCAACACATTACGCTGTCCTTGGATATAAAGTCTGTCTGTCACGGGTCACTGGAGCAGCGTTTTGTGCATTCAGGACTGAGAGGGTTCATTGATTTGTACCGCAAAGTCTTGGATGGGACCTGGTGAAAAATGACGCTTCTCATGCCCTGCCTCAATCTCAATACATTTGTCACATGGTCTGTATTTGTCAGTGTCCTGTCTTATATTGATTCCGATAACAGGTCCTTCTGGCCACCTTAGCCCCCGTCTATGCTTCAAGACATGGCATAACTTCTTCAGGAGCCCCTTAGGTCTTGAACTACCACAAATCTTCGGCCTCTCTGCAAATTGTTCATCAATAATGGAGAAAGATATGGTATGCGGCATAAAATCAGGTCCTTGGGCCGCACCAATTCATTTCCCAGATTCTTGGATTTTTGTTGTTGAAAATAAGCAAGATGGAAAAATGGCGTCGGCAAGAAAAGTTGTATAGTACATGTATTTTGTATATTTATCTTCGCCGAGTACTTGTACTCGGAGAAGATTATGTTTTCGGTTGAAAAATCTGTTGGGTGGGTCTGAATGTATGTCAGGAGCATAAGTCAAGAAAGCTTCAATGAATCTTTATGATTTTTGGTAGGTGTGTAGTGGTTGTGTAAAGGAAGGTCAAGTTCGAAAATGGTTCACCTTGCGTTTGTCAACAGTACTGCAGCGGACTTTGCATTTTTTTGTGTTTGTATGTAGGCAAAAAAAGTGACGGAAACGTTGATGGATCTTCATGATTTTTTGCAGGTGTGTAGATGTTATGGAAACGGGGGTCAAGTTCAAAAATGGTTCCCCTGGTATTTTCCGTCGGTACTGCAGCAGGCTTTGTGTGGATGTGTATTTGTATGTCGCCAGCATAACTCAAGAAGCTGTTGATGGATCCGTATGATATTTAGTGGATGGGTAGGGTTTACAGAAAGGAAGGTCAAGTTTGATAATGGGCCTTCTAGCGAGTACCTAAGGTACTGCAGTGGAGCTTCAAAATTTAGGGGCATATTTTCTGAAAGTGCTATGGTCATGATTTTTGTGTGGTAGATAGTTCATGCAACAGAAAGTAAGTTCTGTAAATTTTGGCCCCCTAGCGGCTTGTTAAGAACTGCAGTGGGTGTTTTTGTTTTGACATTCGGACATGAATAACTTGAGAAGGGGTCGACAGATCGTCGTGATGTTTGGTATGTAGAGAGCTCAGATGGTGCTTTACATTATCAATGACTAATTATGCAAATCAGGAGCTAATTTGCATAATTAGTAAGGAAAGTTTGTTAACCCACTGCATTTCAATGGGTCATGGGACAGTGTCAGGTCATGTAAACAAATGGCCTTGCATAAACGTACATGTAGGTCAAATAAATAAACCATTCTCCAAGCAGAGGTGTGGGTCCTGCTGGGTTTTTTCAACACGGTTGGCGACATAAAGAAATGGGGACAAAATAGATAGCCTGACTAAAAACACCTAAAAACGCGACAGATTTATTCTATTCATATGTATTGACTGTTCTATTTCATCATCACTTTCAACTTTCAACACTGCAATATCGAACCTTTGTGGCCCATACAATATCAACATACTCATATTTTTCATGACCAGTTATAACATATATCAGCACACTCTACACATATACTAGTCCTGTACCACCAAATGATTTTAAACCCTATCTAGACTGGACTCATTCGCCCAATCATAACTTCCAAATGGTATGGTGCATGATCAAATTTGCAGGGGGTGATAAGCACGTAAATATTAATCACTCTCCATGATAAGCCTTGATTATTGGGCGAAGATAATGTGTTCGTGGAACTCTAGTCTAATTTGCATTCTGCTCAGCTATCAAAAAATGCCTTCCCTTCCAATTTTTTCTGCTCAACATTCATCCAAGAATACCAGATTTATTACAGAAAATTAAAGATTACAATTTATACAGTCACATATCCAATTTTCATTCAAAGTACATAATGTCTCAATTTAGTCTCCTAGATTAAAGCATTGATAGCATTGCATCTACAAATCTAGTCATGGTTCCCATTTTGACCAACCACTGCCCACGGTCTAACAAAGAGAAGACGTTGTGGTATCCAGTAAATTTAGACAGAGCCTAGCACATGATTTACGACGGTGTAGTCTCAAAGTGACAGAGCTGCCAAACGTCATAGTGAGAAAATTTGATGAAAGCAGCAGGGAGGATTCTTCGGTCCGTTCTTAGAGAGATTTCCAGTACATCACAGCACTCTGAGGACCAATAACGCTCACCCCGTAGAGTGCTTAACTACCTCCTTTTTGTCAACTAGTGCATATTTTCCCAGTAAATTGATGCCACGCTTTTGTTAGAGTCGCAACAAATTTGTGGCGCCAAGAAACCAATACGACAATTTTCTGGGCTCCCGGTATCAGTCTTTAACCCTGGGGGAGTGGATCCAGTGTCGCGGTCTGGAAAAATGTTTCACTTCTCATCTCAGATGCATGTCTGATTTATTGTGTTCCAAAGTTAATTTAACATTCTGATGGCTCTTTCCATTATTCACTCAGAGCCGCGGACGCTAATGAACCAAGGATGCAAGCTTCATGGTCACTGCAGGAAAAATCCATTAGCTGCCTGCAAAGTGCCTTCTAGCAGAATCATAGCACTGGCTTGTTTTTGTTGGAGTGGCGTATGCTGCTCACTTGTCTTAGACGTTTCTTTTCAAAATAACGTAATTACATATTCCCTCAGGAAATAAAAGTTATCATAGTTAAGTTGTGTCAACTGCAATGGACAAAATATGGTTTGAAAGCTTTTAAATCAGAATCTGATCATTTTCAATTACATTTGATTCCCACAAAATAACCCCAGTCAAACAGGTTACAAATATCAGATATGATTAGTTATACCCTTTTGGTCCTGGAAAACAACAGCCTAATTGTATATAGTTTATCTACCTTGTTAGATGTGTAGAAAAATTGTTTAACATGTGGTCATTAGGCCATACGGATTAGATAATTTGGTTCACAGATTTTAAACTTCAGAAATAATGCTGAGAGACTCACCTAGAATATCATTGCAACAAAAGAGTCTGATGGGAAGCCTGTACTTGTGCACACACAGTTTCAGGGAATGGATATTGTCATCTGCAAGTTTTCCTCACCATAGTTTGTTTATTTATTTATTGGTTCGGCATGCACACATGAACAGCCAGGGTTGCCCAACTACCGGTTCAGTTTTCATCTTGACGAAATGTCCTCTTGCAGGATGTTTTCTTGTTAAAAGGCAGAGCAGCTTTTTTCAGTTAATATATAATGATTGTATCCAGTAAAGATGTTGAGTATGATATTGTTTTTCTCAGAGGTGTGCAATGGTTGGTGGTCATGGCAAAACACGCTATTTTAAGTCCCACCAATGACAACAGAATTTCCCTGAAATTACCCATGGTCATCACTGTTCTCAGTTGTAGGATAAGGGTATGGGTTCATCAAACATTGGTAATGGGATAATTATGTTCTAGCATTTGAGGGCATATGGTGCACTTGACTGTGATTTGTGCATTGTCAAAAGCTAAAAAGCATCTTTTAATGATACAATGTATATTCAATAACGGTATTTTGTGGGTTTTGCTTGCTTTTGGTATCTTCTTAAGATGAGGGTCAATGTCCACTTTGGGCCTCCTATCAATTTTTCTCGATACTGCATGAGACTTCATATTTTATATAGTCTGGACATGCTACGGTCTTATTTGAGAAATGTTACAAAAGCCTTTATTCTCACCCAAAAAATCCATTGTAATATGTTGTATTTTCCAAACTGTACTGATTCCAGACCATTCAAGTTATGGTTGGATGTCTCTGAGGTTCAAGCTACATTTTTCTTATTCTAATAGAAAACTTTATTGGTTTTGCAGTGATGAACATCCAGATATGCAACTTTGAACACTGGTATATTGTGTTTCTGCTGTCTTACCTTTCATATTAGAACCCACCTATATATAAGTAAATCACATGTAAAAGTAGTAGTTATGCGTGAAATATTACATTGACAAGTTGTTTTCAATTATTCATATTAATAAAGCCTATAGTGGCAGACAAGAAATATAGACTATAGGGATGTATGTACTTTCTTTCAATTTCATGCTTCAAACTCTGAGCATATTGTACATGTGCACAAGAAATTGTCAAAAGCTGTTTGGACAAGTATATGATTTAGATGTGCTTGGCAGTGAACATGTAGAAAAAAGATTACAAAGAAATTCAAAGAAAAAATAGTACCTTGAATAAATACCCTTTAGGCATTCTCACACACAATCTTTTTTATCAAGTAATACAGCCTTAAATTGAATCTTTTAGAATCAGTTACATTCAAGACCTTGCTGACATTAAGTATTCCTTGCTCTTTCCACAGCAATTAGATGACTCATAAAGCTTTCATGCTAATCCTTTACTTAGTATACAGGGCGATGTGTTTGTTCTGAGCAGCTCGTGCATCAAGTATTAGCGCAGAGCCTTGTCAACAGAGCAAGCTGGGGGGATTAATGCCGATGCCTTCAGACAAGCCGGGAGTGCGGGTAGATACTCCACGGAGATGCCCTGCTGTGGGAAGTAGAACAACTCCTGCGAGACTCATTCATTACCGTCCTGTGTGCTGTAGACTGTCAATTATTTTGTAACTTTTCATTTTGGTGGTCTTTTGCGTCTGAAATGGCTGACAAATGGCAAAAGTACCCAACACTTATTGATTACAGTGGCTTTTAATCAATTAGCCCAGAATGACTGTGAAAGTGTTCTGAAAGATAGCATTAGGAGTATCCATCAGGATGGCAGTACAAATGTACTTCTAAAACCTGTTTTTTGACAGTCATTCAAAGGCAGGATGTTTCAAAACTGCCTTAACCTTTTAGCAATGCTGCGATGTGCCATGAGGATTGCCAGGCCTTAATTACCTTCGTTGACGAAGTTTCTTCGAGAAGGTTATTCGATGATGCTTGTCTGTGTGTCTGTTAGTGAACAGAATAAGTCGAGAACGCCTGGATGGTTTGTTGTCGTAGTTGGTGTGTCGGTGTGTATGTGGGAAATCTCAAGATGATTAGATTTTGGGCGAAGTGTTTTGCATAATTAACGAGAAAAGTGTAAAAATGTGTTATATTGTATGCTGAAGTATGTGTACGTGTTGGCTGTGTTGTTCCAAGGCGTCATGGATAGGGGTAAGGGTCCTGAGGGGTCATATTGAAGGCAGGAAACGTCAGTTACACAAATTGGCTGTCAGCCAGCTGTAGGCATTGGTAAGGTAGTCTCCAAGCAGACCTATGGGTTGGCTATAGCAGGGGCAGGTTTTGCTTCAGACTTTGAAAGGGAATTACTCAAGAAGGGCTTGGTGGATGGTCATAAATTTTTGTAAGTACATAGCTTGAGTGCTGATGTACATGATTAGATACTTATTATGCAAATCAGTATCTAATTTGCATAATTAATGAGGAAAGTTTATACATCCATCAATTTCCATGATAGGACTCTCAAACATGTGACATATGTAACTGAGGAAGAGAGAAATATTAATAGATATCAGCTTTGCAAATGAGAACCTCATTGACATAATTAATGAGAAAAACTATAACTCGAGATGGTCTTGATGGATGGTCATGATTTTTGGTATGTAGATAGCTTACGTGATGCTTTGTATGATTGGATGATAATTATGCAAATCAAATTCTAACTCGCATGATTAATGAGGCAATTTTAAAAATCTGCTGTGTTCCATGATATGACTATTCAAATATGTGACATTTGTAACTAAGGAAGAGAGGAATGTTGATAGATAGGAAATATGCAAATGTGGGCCTAATTAGCATAATTAATGAGAAACTACTATAATTCCATACTAGTAAATGACGGCAATTTCATACTTGTGGCATTAGGAAGTTGTGTGAATGTGAACACCATTGAATCAAATTATGCTAATAAGGAGGGAGCTTATTTGCATAATTGATGATAAATGTTAGCATAACCTTCTTTGTTAAGCTCATAGTCATAACAAGGAGGTTTGGACAACTTATGTTATTTGGGTGAAGAGGATCAACTGGTATGATTGATGATTGATGAAAAACACTCCTAATACGTCAGTCATAAAGGTCAAAATCATTTGACGAAGGTATGAGGTCGTAGAACTCTTGTTGACTGTGAACAAATGTCTAGAATATGCCATATAAATCATCTTGTCAACTTCATACAAGTCATGTACTTCTAGAAAGCCTTTGTTTCAATCTTTGTTCACAGGATTGAACATGCCATTTTTGCAGCTTTGATATATTCAATCAATACAGCTAAGTTGCCTGACAGGTCTAGATCTTTTAAGTCCAATCCCAGAAATCATTATAATATTTGAAATATACAATCCCAACCTTAACACTCACATCTTCTACCTTTTGCTGTAAAATGTTTTTATGTGAGACACAGTGAAAGTAGGTGGAGCCACACTTGACTTAAACCCACAAGCCTCAAGCTCATGACATTGTGTGTTCCTTAAAGAGGAGGGCAACAAAATCTGATTTCGTACCTTTCAATTCAGTCCCAAATCCTATTTAGTTTAGGTCATAAAACCATCCCCTGGTAGATCTGGATCAGATTTAGAAAGCTGGGACTAAAGTCTGCCTGGCGGGGTCATGACATCATAGGAGAAAATTGGCTGCAAGCAAGTTTAACCTTCTCCCTGCTGCTTAACACAGTAACCAATACAAGGAAACATGCTACACTGGATGGGGAGAGGCTGTAGGGGCAGAGGGTTGTTATTCACTGTGTCTAGGCAATGGTATTGGAAGATGAAGCCCAACCCTCTCCTTCCACTGCCTTTTACCTCCCCAACCAAAGTCAGGTACCCATTTTCACACCTGGGTGCAGTGAGGAAACTCTGCTAAGTGCCTTTCCCAAGGGCACAACATCAGTGATATGTCAGGGGATTTGAATCCAGGATGTCTTGGTTCTGGGCCAAACACGCTAACCGTTACACCAACACAACGCCACAGTAAATACTCTGAATAATCTACACATTGCCTCTTTTTATGAGACGAAAAAATAGTTTCTGTTGGTAATGCTAGGGACCACAACTAGCTTCTATGTCAAAAGAGGTCTCCATAGAGACTGTATCAAAGTCTACAGCAAAGCATATAGATCCCCACAGGATTCTCACCCCTCTCTCTAGGATTCCCAGTAAAATTTAAATACCCCAAAAATTGGATTTCGCTGCTTCCCCTTTCACCCTGGGTCGTAAAAGGATTTGTGCTTTACATGGAGGCGCTCAGCCTGTAGAATCCTCCATGACCACCTACCCTGTCTGGGGACCTGTAAGTGGGAACCAGTAAGCTGCCCTGACAATTGTAGGTCAATCAATTAGGACTGGTATCAACCAATTTGTCTGCACTATGATTTGGTGGGCAGGAGGGTTATAGGGTAGGTCTTAGTTCAAAAGGACAAATTATGTACAAGATTCAAGTGCATGTCTATCACTGGCAAGTTCTGTTTGACATCATGTTTTAAAACCTGTTTATCTTAAAAGCTATGTTTGTTATACTGTTTGTAGCGATGTCCATGGTGCTGATTGTTGTTGTAATGAACCTGCATTGTATGTCCCCATATCTCTGATTGTCTTTCTTATTTATTTATTTGTAAAAGTGAACAAACTTTCTGCTTTTAAATAGACCCCAAAGCCTTTAGTAATGTGATTCAAATATTAAAGGTACCTTCCTATTTTGAGCCAGCCAGATAGTGGTGAATTTCAGGGGTGTTAGCAGGCCAAGCACAGTGTGCAAATCAACCCCCCTTCAAGCCAACTTTGAACTGACTGGTTGAAAATCAGCTTCCTTTGGAAAAGGAATGAACCAACTGCATGCCAAGTACTTCCCTGCGATCCCAGGAGACATAATTATCGGTCTACAGCAAAATGCAAGAAAGGCCTCTTATTGGCTGAAATATGTGACTGGATCATTTCTAGATGGCATTCCCGTTGCATTTTTACAGTTCTGTGTGCAAAGTTATCTCAAAGTAAGTTTGATACCTTTGTCAGTGTTTCTCATAACTGTATCAAAACCTACAGATCAGGCCTGACAGACTTGCGGGTTTAAGTTCCCGGGGGTGCGGATTATGGGAGTGCTTTAATCTAGCAGCTATCCAATCACTTCGTTGGCATGTTTTGATGCTAATTGTGATTAATGGTCCCAGGCTATTGTCTTCCTCCTGGCGCATTACTGAAATCACAAACAGCATTAATTGGAATAGTAGTCGAGAATGGATAGAGATGAAGTGCCGATTATTGGAATAAGAAGAGAATATTCAGTACAGAACACTTTGAAAAGTTTGTTGGCTAATGGAAGCCATAATGCGGTTAGTGTCCCTATTGAGAATAATTAGTACTACTTCCATTGCATTCTTAGTAATCTTACATATTGATTATCATTGAGGTATTGGATGTATTGTATTGTGTTTATAACCAACCAATACATCTATGCTGAAATGAATCTAGAAACAAATTTAAAGGGTGGCAAATATTTTTTTCATCTTAGCAAACTTTAACGTTATACCTAGGACAAAGTTCAGGTGCACAAATGATTGCAGTTATAATTGTAATCATCATTCTTTATTTATTCTCGCAACAAATGAAAATTAGTACACATTTTGCTGGCTAACCTTTCAGTTCACAAGTACAGCATCTTAACTTAAATTGTTAAAGCAGCTATATATCCAAAACCTGTCATAATAAATGCTGGAATGAATTAAAAGCAACAGCTTTTAACAAATCACTTCCTTTTCACATGTAAAGCCAAGCTTTATTCCTAAATGCACTGCAAAACAAGCTGTTCCCACCAGATAGAAATTGTTAATCCATGAAGAATAGCTGAAGTTTCTTCAGAATTCTGGCGGAATGGAACTATTGGAAATACATACCTGGACACCCTGTCAAGGCAAAATATCAGTTTTGCAGTAAGAATTGTCTGAGCTAGTTGCTTGAAGTTTGCCCTGAATTCCATGCTCTTGAATTATTCAAGATAGATGTGTTTAAAGTACAACATATATGAGAAAGAATCTGTATATATTAAGAGCTGCAATTAGTACTACTTTAATAACAATGCATCTGAAAAAAGAAACCTGTGAATAGATGTAGCAGTAGCGTGAATTTGTTGGGATATCGTATCATTTCATGAGGTGAAAAATGCTTATGGATATCTAAATACATTTTCAACTTAGATGACTTTAGATGATTAACTGGAATATCTAAGATGATTATTTTCCATTAGTTGAAACAAGAATCTTCAGATTAGAAGAGCTTGTGTGTTATAATCTATATTCCTTACTCAAGGTTAAAAGAAATAAGGTAGCTACACTGATTATTCATGATCTCTAGACAAATAGTCACAAGCATTATGACAACACAAAATTAGGCCATGTTGATTCAATTTTATGGATAACGTCCGTTTAAAAAAATAATTGGCTATAGTGTAAATTGTACAAAGCAGCTGCAAAATGAGCAAATATATGCTGTACATAGCAAAACAAATATCAGAAAGTGGATACCAATGTGGTGGAATGTCAAATGTAATTCCAAAGTCAAAAAAGAATGTGAAATAACAAAAAGGAAGACTCTAATACCATAATACATGTACCACAATCTGTGTGTGTAGTCATTTGTTCGATTTCATATTGAAGGGAACTTTTTTGTGTGCCAAACTTAATTGCACGCTCGCATCAATTTTGGGGTTCCCAGAGGATGTCATCCAAACAATCAAATCTACATGGCCTTAGTAGCAGAACTTGTTTTTTTAGAATTACCAATTACTGTAGATCTTGCTTCAAAGGTCATTGCCCTACACCTGACGAGGTGTCATCTCTACCTGCAAGTTTATCAATTTGTTAGGAGTCTCAGATTATTGCTAAACCCTTTATGAATAATCTTGAGCTTTGCGAGGTTTGGGTGTTCAGAGAGGCGTGTGACGCGTACAAACTGCCGTCACTGGAGCATGTGAGCCGTCTCCGGTACCTCCCAGTGCAACCCCTGTACTCGCCCTTTATCTTGGCCCTTGCAGTTAGCTTCTGGTCATCAATCACTTTCCTCTAGCCATACGCTGATTTAAGATGAGTCAACAAGTTCCTAGGAGCCAATCAGTTCTGGCTGCATTGTTCATTCCCTGTGCGATGTCTACCGCTACAAATTACCGTAGTTTGTCCTGCAGTCAACTTCTTCTTTCCACATTCACTCGGTCATTCACCCATTTATTCATCCATTTTCATTGATTTGCTCATTCACTCACTCATGTACGTGTCCGTCGCAGGACATTTCCAGAACGGCACGGACGTTTATGCGTGATGTCTTGCAAACTCGTAGCGGACGTTTACGTGTGATATCTTGCGTACCCGTGGTAACGAAAATCTGTCCCCGGTGTGCGTGGCTGTCTTCAGGCATGTCCAAATGCGTCCAATCTGGCTTAAAATGTACCTCTCCACAAACCACCCCATGGTCGTTTATCAACCTGGCGGGCCGTGTCTTCATATGCACCGCTTGTACGAGGGCAGACCAGTAGTGTATTAGGGGGCAACTCAACATTACAGATGCTATTTGTCAAATATAGTTTTCTCTCTGAAAGAGGGTGTTTGAGGTCAAACCTTGTTTTCCCATGGTACCGATAAGCCCATGTTTGTGTCATGAGACTCAACTTTCTGCAGTGAAAAAGGCAGAAATTGCAAATGATAGATCTAGAATAATTTTAACATTCTGACAAATTTATGGTGGTTACCAGCATTCCCACCAGATTCTACTGTATTTTTGTTCATCATGGAGGGGAAAAGCCATCTAAAGTAGCAAGAAATCGGGGGTGTATATGCTCCCCTGGGGAATGTCAAAGTTTCTAAGGCTCTGAAACACTGTTTCCCACATTTTAAGAAAAAATATTTAAACAAAACTATATAAACAAAGAGAATGTTGATACCCCTGGATACAATTGAAGACATCCATTGCAAAAAGTCTATATCGAAAGAGAGGGCTTTATTTTCATCAAGTATCATTCTTAAGTCTGCATTATAGTTTCAAACCCTGAAATTCATATACTTAATATGCATTTCAATGCTTTCTCGGTGCAAAGGTGGTCAGAGGTTTTATCCACTGCGAGGTTGTGAATTCAAGTCTAATCCTAGTCTACTGACAGTTAACGTTCTTGTTGTTATTCCAAGGTCTCGCATCAGCTTGGGAGAACATGCCACTGACATTCATAAAGTGTCATTTTGACTTTCTAAATAAAGTAAACTGGGGACTTCTGGGATAGTTGAGTGTCCTTCAATAAAGGTTTTGATAAACAATGTCTCTCAGAATTCAAGGTAAAATTGTTGTTCAGTAGGAAGAGAGGAAATAGACCGAGATGAGTAGGGGAGTCCATGTTTTTGTGGTGACATTAAGAAAAGCAACAAACGAGGTACATTGTACTTCATTAAGATATTTCAAATCAACCAATGAAAGACAGCATATTCTCAGGGAGCAAGCATAAAGTATGATAGGAGAGGAAGTTTATCAAAACTGATCAATGGTTTGTTGTGCCTGTGAAAACAAACTAGATTACAAATTAGATTAAACATTAAAGCTAATTGTCGAAGAAAAAATGCACTAGAAGAGCTTTCCTTGATCAGATGAATGTCTAAATCAAATGTTCAGCTACTATATTTAACATGCATGGTATATATCCTAGGCTATATCAATCTATATTTTTGTCACATGCTTTTAACAATATTGCTTTAGGTTGAATTTTCATGTGTTAGCAAGATCTGGGTTTTGAAAAGTATCAGTTTGAATTACAGATTATCAAGATTGTTAGATCAGACAGATGTAATGTTATGTGTAACTCTCACTGGTGATGTTGTCATTACAGCCTTTAAACCAGGGGAAACAGCATCTCTCCAGTCTATTAAGCATTATGTTCCTCTGCCCCTAGGCAGTATCTGCCTGCTTTGAATTGTCATCTAGAATCAAATAAAACCTACGTAGGAAAGCTTTGGGAAATGTGCTATCTGTATTGATATACTTTACAGGATCTTGGCCAAGTTGATACACTACAGTACTTGACTGTCCAAAAAATCAGGCACTAGAAAATATATTCCAAGTTTGCAGCCTTTCTCCTTACATTCCTGTAGTACTAGTGGCATTTATTTGACATAATAATATATGGTCAATGAGAACAAATGTTTGATTTTGCATATTCCAAAGAAGGTTTTTTTTTTCTTTCAATATCCATTTAGTAGACCAATTGAAATAGATACCATCATGTCCTAATTAAAATCCTAATGTGACATAACTATTTGACAACATTTGCAAGCTAATGCAGAATATTTCCCTCCCCATTTTTCTAATATAGCGCTATGTACATAATGTGTACTAAAATGGATTTTTAAAAAGGATAAAACAAGAAAATTAGATTGAAGAAAAAAGGAAAGCAACATATTTTCCTTTTCTCCAAAGAAGAGGGAGTTTACTTAGTCTTGTAAAAACAAGTCTCAAGGAAGGCTTGGGGTGATAATAACGTCAATTGTTCCATTTGACTAGCTATTACTGATAGAAATTAATCAAATTGTGACTGACGTCAGGTTTTCATAACATTGCCGTTGGAGCGCATTCAACATTCAACAGAAATATTGGTTTTGAGCACACAAAGTGCTTGCCATGCAGCATGCCACAGTCCTTTACACTGTGTCAAGCAGTTTATTGTGTAGTCTGTGATTGTGCTTCTTTGCTTCACTCACCAAAGGCAATCTATCAGTTGCCATTGCCTCCAGGAAAAAGGCGATACTGAACCCCCAGGGCACATGCTTGTAGCAAACCCATCCATTTTGGCATAATGTCGGTTGGAAGCCGTCAAAAACAAGAAGAAATGCCATTTGTTATGGGGACTTTTATTAAGAATTTCATATGACGCCGTCATAATTTGTCCCGGTGCAGGTCATAAATTAGGCCTTTCATTTAACTTAGGGGTAACTAAGGGGAATGGTGATAATTCATGTCGCCAGGGTCTGAGACACCTCGGTTTCCAAGTGGCAGCCACATAATGTTCCGTTGTATCTGCACCTTTTAGCAGGTCGTAGCTGTGTCCATTAACATTAGCAGCTCCGGTGCTGTTGACAAGTCCTGGTGTACATGATACCCTGAAGGAATCAAATCATTCCGTCTCTTGTCAAGATGGACTTACTGCTCCAAAAAGACCGAAGCAGAATAATAGGACTGCAGAGGGAGGATTGCAGATTGAGGAAAACGTGTTCCGTCTTCTGTTATCTTTTCTCCCAAGATGCCTACGCCTTAGGAGTGTTTGTCGCTGGGGAGGGCAGCGGCCACAGAATGTAAATTGTCATGCGACTGATCATCCCTATTTTTCAAGTGTTTCCCCTTGGATGCCACCATACTGCATAGCGATATCTAGGGAACATCATTTCTGCATAAAGATGTTAAGCAACAGAAAGAAGACTATCTCTGCAGAAAATAAAGTATAAAATGACACCATATAGTTATGTAATTTGTATCCAACTCCTCACAAGATGTTCACAGTTAGGAAATTTAGTCAGCTACGTACCAACAACTTAACTGAAACACCTCTGAGTCTGTTCTGTCAAGTGAACTAACAATTCAAATGGTAACATTTTTATTACTTTATTTTACTGAGGATGAATGCTTTTGACATTTCTAGAAGGGACGTAGGACTATAATGGCATTAACTGAGAGATTACATTTTATGATACAGCCAGTCCTATGAAACCATCTGCAACAGTTTTCATTTCATAAAAACACATTTTTATCAGCATCTATACTGCAATGTAGCAGTCAAGACTACCTCTCTCTATATATTTGTGGGAGCATATGTCCAGTTGCTGATCTACTGTAAAATAAAACAATAGAAATGCCCCATCCCATTCATCTTATTTCTTAAGCACAGTTGTCTATGTTGTTGAAGTACTAATTAAGTGACTACTATAGTAATATCAGGGTCAAAACCCCCCCTACCATAAGCATGGATAAAGAAATACAAAATTGAAAATTGCTATTCAAAACTGTTATGATTTTTTCTAACAATCAAGTCAGTGAAGTTCAGTAACTGATCTCTAGCATACTAGCCTCAGGTAAATATCTGCTCCCTTATATCCCATTCATCCAACTTGGACAGACTTTTTGAAAGATAAGTTGCCAGACATATTTTGAAGGACAAAGGAATTAACTACCAGATTGCAGCAAGCAAGGTCATGCTTTTCCCAAACCTGACATAATGGTTTTATAATGCTACATTTACATTAGGCCCCATGACTCTAATCCCTTCAGGGGAAGAACCAAAGCCATTACCAGCAGAATTGCTCAACTGTTAGGTCAAGGTTGGACTAAAAACTGAAAAGGTCACTCAGATTACAAGTTTGCTATGAAAATGCTGCACTGTAGATTTTACTAGCTTTCTTGTTGGCATGTATATCGTTATTATATAATATTACTTTGGATGTGTGGTTCGTCAATCTGACGAAGACCACTGCACGTCATCCATCATTTGGTTGGGTTGCATGTGTCCTCATGTGGCTGTAGAGTTCATATCACTTTGACAGGAAGTAGTCCAGGGTACTGAAATCATAGCTGTTGTTTTAGCAGTACAGTAACTGTGGTTCAACTTATCAACTCTCAAAAGGTGATCTTTGACAAGGAACACTTGTTCCGCCATACCTCCCACTGTGTTGGAGAAACATGATAAATGGATGAATAAATAGATTGTTCTGCCAGGTACCTTAAAACCACCACCTTGAAAAAATGACTTAAAAGAAGTCTTAGACTTGTAATGCAGCACCAGTTATCCTCAAGGTATGCACAACTCAGATATCATGTTGTTCAAACCATTCTTCAGAAGGCCTCGATAACACAATCTTTTTTAATATACTCTGGAATTCCCTCCCAGCCCACTGCTTTCCCCCCAAATACTACCTACAAACCTTCAAAACAAACACACACCGCTGTCCCTCACCTATACCACATTAGCTCAATTAGTTCACTGCCGAGAAGTGGCCTCTTACGGCCTTGAATTGAGCGAGATCGTTAAAAAAAAAGACTGGTCAAAGGGAACCCAGTGGAATTATGTGGGTCGAAGTTACCTTTTTGGGCATACCTTTGATCCTTGGAAGTTAAACTTTTCAAGCCATTATCTAGACTAGACAAGCTCATGCTTCCACTGTTGGAGTAAGACCTGTGTTACGTCCTTCAAAAACTTTTCATGACATTATGTTACATGCTGAAGGGCTAGACTCAGACAGGGTTCGTTTCTATTCTGAGAAGACTAGATAACAATTTTCTCATAAGTGTGGAATGATGTTACTCCAACATGTGACATCCTCGTGTCAGTGTAGTGCTTCAGATTTGATCCCCAATATCAGTCATATCAACCATTTCATTCCATTAAGAAGGACGTAAATCACCTGGACTTTATCCTGAAAATCCCATGAAATTCACATAGTGTGTATCTGTGTAGAAATCACCAGAGAACAGCCACGTGCCTCGTAGCAATGCTTTACACATGTATGCTGCCAATTTTACATCTATTGTACCATCAATTCCAACTGAATCTGGTTATTTGTCAAAAGGACACAGAAATAGGAAAATAATGATACTACAAAACTTTTTCCATCTTTTTTATTGTTTGTATTTTCAGATCTCCAGAGTTGAATTGAGGAGAGAATCATGAGTCTTATGCAGAGACTTTTAAAATAGATCTTTATGTCAGTCAACACTATATCTTTTATTTCTTCAAATATGAGTGTTGCTTCCAAACACTTTCAATGACACTTATCTGGATCCTTGTTTTAGTCGCAGTGAAGGCATGTTGAAATATGATCTCTGAAAAGTGCTGCAGTGCAAGAAAGGCTTAGAGTACAGACGAGACATCTTAGAATACAGACAAGACATCTTAGAGTACAGACAAGACATCATTTATACAGAGATTTTTGCTCACTTCCCTGATATTAAAGCTTGCTGGGGGAATGTTCTTGTTTTCTTTTATGACTGTATTTGCCAGGAGTAGAGAGATCCGTAGTGGAGTTGTACTTTTGTGAATCTTTTTATTGAAATTGATTCAGAAGCATGCTTCTGTACACAGAAGGAGCCATGGTCATGGAAGCAGTAACTAATTTTTGCTATATTACGTAGTTAACATTCAGAAATGATATCAAGAGATCTGATACTTTACAGTTGTGTAGAGTACTAAATTTATGTACAGCTGTTCTTATCTTATGCAAGCTTGTCACCTTTTGACAGACACTGAGACACAAGTAAAGTCAAGGAAGCTATTCATCATTTCCCTGTCCAAAGATGATAGACAGATTTTGAGCAGACTTAGAGATACCACAATAGCCTGAAGTTAGATCTTTTGACATCACAATTATATGTTATCTTCTTTCCTAAGGCAGTCTTCATGATTGAAGGGATTCATGATGTAGCAGTGACAGAACAAAAGATGTGCCGCATCAGAGAGATACTTTGATGCCAGCGTCTCCCAACAGTATCAAAGGGAGGCTCAATGTTCAGTAGATAATCTATATTGCATAGAGTTTAAAGTCTCTTTTGACATTTGGAAAGCATACAGAACCCAGTAGACATACACTGGTGAAAGTCATAGACAAAATAGGACTGCACCTCCCCAACCTGTGTTTATAACCCAAAGAATTGAGTGACACTGTTATCATAGCGTGCACTGTATATATGTCTGTGTTTGTATACTTTTTTATGTTGAACCCTGGAAGATTAGTCGTAATTCGACTAAAGGGTATCGCAATAAACCAATAAACCAATTGCTTTATTGTTAACAAGAGTTTGAAATATTTCTGTGAAAAATTTAGAGCAGTTTTTTTGTTTCATTGCAATTTTCTGTTTGATTATTCCTCATTAGTTATGCAAATGACAACCAAGATGAGCTATCATGAAAACCTATTTGTTCTTTCTGGAGTTATCCTCCTTCAAAGTTTTGGGAGAAAAATGTCCTGCAGTTTCTATTTTTAAATGATAATGTTAAGCATGCCTTAAAAAGCATTTTCCCACTAGTACTGGCTTTGATAGTTAAGGACCAATAAAGAAACTTGAAGGCAGGAAAGGAGATAACCTTTGATCTTCTGGGACCTTCAACCTAAACTTCATGTCAGGGTCCCATGCAACTTCCTGTCACTCTGTGGTGAGATGTGTCTACCATATGGAAATTATTGCGGAAACACCAGACAAACAAACACACTGAACAAAATATCACCGTTCATGGAGGTGAAAAGAGTACAGCCACTCAAAGGTTTTGAACATATTTCAGGCAATTAATCCTCTAAGTGTCACACACATTTCTATCCTATTAACCCTGTTATTATTGTCACCAATTGGAAGTAGGTTTCCTAATTCAAGCATGAATCTAGGAGGGTTAACAATGTGTAAGTACAGCTAGGACCTACCCCCCTCCCACCTCATTACCATCCCAAAGTTTTAAAAGCAGCATAACTGCCTCATCTTGGGACTTCATATCACACAATTACCAGGTGCCCCAATTAGCTATGACAGTAAATCTATCTTAATCACCCTTTAGTATCATGATTGATCACCAATTGTGTTAGCTTTGGGGCAGATGTCTGATTTCTCAATCACTTCGTCCTAAACAGCACAAAAACTCGCAAGCGATCAATAAAGTGAAAATCCTCAGAGGACAAAGGGACCGAGCATGGTTGATAAAGCCTTATTGTGTCATATCAGTTGTGAAATACTGTCAGGATGAGGAGAGTTTACCATTCAAATTTCAAGTTCAGGGCCAATTACATTGAGTCTTGTTTTGTTACTCAAATTTTTAAATTACAATTGATTAATATATACATTCATTTGTCTCTTCCAGTATACAGTTACTGTGGCTATACCAGCATTTATGTCATACATGAGACGTGATAACGTTCCATATAAATATTCCAGACTGGGTGATACTGGGTGATATTTTGGATTATCACACGGGCTAGATATATCACACGGGCTTACGTTGAATAACTTTCACGTTCGCCGTGTGTGCTGCTGTCAAATATTTGAATACCGGATTCAGATTTTGGATTTGATGTTTGTTTGAGGACACCAGATTTTCTCAACTTCTGGTGCATTTTGCATTGAAATTTGTGGGTTTTTGGTTCGGTATGACATATGAAATACAACAAAGTGTATCCAACTCACCCGAGGTACCAGCCCGACCACAGGTCATATCGCCCAACAGCTGAATATATATGATATGTTAACATCAACTCTCATAATTCTGTAGGTTACCCTAAGAGCATCACTCACTCACTCACTCACTATCCGGTTTAACGTCTTCTTTTCCCCATCATCTGGGGGGTTTGACGTGCTTGCATGCTGATGGGGGAGCTTGGTGGCCGCTCGCCAGGTGCCTCTGTCCTGTGGATTTACATCGTGTAGGTTGAGGTGGAGGAGGTCCTCCTTGGTCCTCCTCACCACATGATAAGAATGGTGATATCAAGACCCTCTCAAGAATGTCATGAATGTCTGGCTATCTGAAATGTGGAAAACTCTGGAATTACTGAATTCTCCAATAGATCTTTTTAGATTCACCATTTGTTTTTTAATGTTGTGGTCTTTAGATACCCTGTGAAATTATTACATTTTGGCATAGCTACAGCACTTATTTTCATGTGCAAATGCCAGACATTTGAGCAGAGATGCATTGAAACCAGAAAGGTTAGAAAGGATATTGACAAGGAAAGTAATGGAGTAGATGTCCCAGTTCTGTTCAGATCAGTCAGAAGTTGTAATTAGGTCAACATATCAGTTTATCTTTCGGTATAACACAGACTGTCCTGGTCTGGTCTTTAATTTGCCTGGAGTTAGCCAGGACATTTTAATCAACTTGGAAAAGTAGACAAATAGTTATAAACGATAATATAAATGGAAATGATAAAGCCAAACAAAGAAGGAAGCTGAAACAAAGAAGCATTTTTCTCTACCAGATCACTCACAAGCGTGACCATATGCTGTTATTAAAATATCTGTAACATGTAAATGACATCCGTATCAGATTATTCTATCTTGTTGATTCATGAACATTCTGACCTCATTCCCTAATGCTTTTCTTTTCACCCTCTGAACTTTTCGAAGTTATTCGTCTCAGCAGAAATATAGGCCAAAGTGCCAGAATCTGATGATTCTTTTTAAAACAACGTCATTTCCTGCTCCGACCACTCGCCTTTTCCCTGTTTTGTCATGGACGGTCTTGTTCATTTAAGCTGCACTGGTAACTGCATGTATGAGATAAGGTCAACAAATTAAAGATGCTCAATGTAGAGATTTTTGCAGCAATGATGAAAATGTTTCAGATAATGAAATTTGATACAATGCAATGACATTGTAAATGTGTATGCACTCCCTGATATTGTTAATTCAACTTAGTGATTACAAGGAAATGACTAAAAAATTGTTGAACATCATCCTTACGTTGCATTTTGTACCTTTAAGGGACCAGATCAGACAATGCTCCTAATGTTAACCCTGACCTTACTCTGAATCTAGTAGAAGGAATTCCCTCAGAAAATCATGTATCAAAATACCAGCAGGCATTTGTTGTTTGATGTCTACTGTCAGTAGTATTCCAAGACTTTATTTGATCTGGTATGGGAAGACAGATACATTGATTTTATATCTTTGTTTTTTCAAGATGAGGATCCTTTGTACAGTGAGGAATCAGGTCATCCCAAAGCATTTTACCCTAAAATAGAAGATACATGTTAGCAGTAACCATGACTGCCAGGTTCGAGATAGCCCCTGCTATCAGGTTATTAACCTCTGGTCCTCTCCTCCTGTTACTAGACATGTCTCTGCCCCTTTGGCCTTTTTTAAACTACTTTCACAAGCAGATTCTTGTATAGTTAGATATACAAAAAATTACTTTGAATTTCTAAATGGATTTTGAATGTTGTGGGATTTTCAGTCTGAGGAATTTTGATGATTGTTAAAGTCTGACGTAGTCATCTATAACTTCTTTCATGAGCAGATCCAAATCTGATAATTGTTGAATTCTGATGTTGTGATCTTTCAGTGCCTCAAGAACTCACTAAGATTATTTGTCGTAGCAGACTACTGGCTGCTTTTCAGAATGAGTCCTGTGAAACAATTTGTGCATTTAACTGTTTTTATTTCACAGCATAAGCTTTTATCCTTGTATAGCTTGTCCGCCATATGATTAAAACAAGACGGTCTTGTTCTTTTCCAGCTTGAATAACTTGCTCTTGATTAACCTGTACATCTACATGAAGTGTTGTATTTCCAAACAAATAGCATAAACATTAACATATATACTGGTAGAATTTTTTTCAATACATTTTGTGGCAGATGTGGCTTCGTGGTCACTTTGCTTTTTCATAGAGTTGCTGCCCTTGGTGCTGATATTTTTAGTGTTGTACCTCTGTATTTGTTTTGTGGCAGATGTGGCTTCCTGGTCACTTTACTTTTTCATAGAGTTGCTGTCCTTGGTGCTGATAGTTTAGTGTTGTACCTCTGTATTTGAATTTCTTGATTTCAGTGATGTCATTGTATTCATTATCCGCTGCATCTGCTTAGATTCCTTGCCTTAATGATACATCTAAGTTACAAGCTGTAGACAATTTGTGTAATGGACTTCTAATGGTGTTAGATACTGTAGATTTAGTTGAGTTTGCAGGGACTTAATTCCATGGTAAAGGGGGAAAGGAAGCATTCGTGGTGTTTTAAGTTTGCAGTGAAGCAATGGGGATGTGATGAAACAGAAGACCAAATATATGTTTGCAGTATGTTTATATTACAGTGGAGAGGTCACTACAAAAACTGCAAGCATTAAACCAATGCAATTATTTTATGACTTATAGTAGCTGAATGTGGCAACATCATTTTCTATCCTAGGAAATTAATACATGCAACTTTTGAAGCAGTGGTGGTCCTTAGAATCCTTGCATGAGAGATGGGGGATTCTTATCACTAAAGAAATTATGTGCTTTGTCGTACAACCCAGCAGTTTTAATTACAAGGAAATGCATGTTTTCCATTAAGACAATCAACTTCTCACAGGGGAGAAGGCAGCTTGTCGTCATCAAGACTCCAATCTATTGATGAATTAATCATCAGGAAGCCTGTTTGACACATTTTGCTGAAAAATTGGTCATTTTAGGCATCTAAAGTTATATCATGCAGGATAACTTAATTAGGACACAACAATTTTTTTCTTTGTTTTCAAATTCACCACTATATTTTTTTGTCTAGAAAACGGACAATTTAATAGGTTATGAATCAACATCAACCTTGATATTTTTGAACTAACAGTTAAAGAAAGTCCTTGTCCTCGTTGATATGATTTCTCCATTCACCAATCGTTGTACACTATAGATACTGGTACTGCTCTTAACCCTAATCTTTTGGACCTGGCCTATCCAAACATTTATCTTTTCAAGTGCTAATTATACCCATCACATGCTTTTCCCATGTCAGTGACTGCCACAGTGATTGTTTCACATGACTTTCTCTTATCACCAAATATAATGTGCCTCTTCATTTTGTTTATAGAGACAGTAGCTGTAAAAGCATTGTTATTCTCCGAACTATGATAATTATTTTGTTGGAAAATGCTGATGCATCTTCTGTGGATAGCCAATTAATGCCATACAGGTTTACTGATATTATATTCTTGAAAGGCAATTCAGAATGCAGTTTTTCGGGTTACGATTTAAACAATTGAGAATTTGGCAAATTTTATTGAGGCTAATACTGAGACTAGTACCATATTTCAGGTTACTGATGATAGAAAAGGTCTCAAGTTGTAAAGCATAATCTTAAAGGTATCCAGATCATTTTATGAGGCTTGAAACTTGAATAAACAAGAGTTCCACGACCTCATATCTCCATGAACAATTCTATTCACGCAAATGACTTACACATTTGCATAATATATGCTTGGTCATAGACACCTTTATCTAACTTACACATGTTGCAATTTTCCAATTAGATGAATTATGGTGTTTTTGCATTAATTATGCAAATTAGGAATTTATTTGCATAATTGGTATCTGTTGATGATTCACTTTCCATAAACTACATAAATTACATTTTTTTGAGTCTGATTATGGAAAACACTTTCCTCATTAGCTATGCAAATTAATTCCTAATTAACATAATTTGCACTTCATTGTGTACATCTCTGTCTAAATATGTATACTAAATATCATGGAAATCCGTCGTTCCTTTGTGACAGTTATTATCCTTAGAAGATTTTCACGATAACGCCCCTGCAGTTCCAGAGCAAGCTGCTAGGGGGCACAAACCCACACCACATCTTCATTACACCACAAGCTATCTGCCACCAAAAAATCAAGACCATAGCACGTCCAGGTCAAGAGATACAAAAATGGAATTTCTGCTGCAGTACCAAGGTCACATACCAGGGGGCCCAAAATCGACCTTGAATTTTGGCTTCATAACACCTGCCCACATACCAAATATCATCGTAATCCATCAAGAGGTTCTTGAGTTATGCTGACTACATTAGTCCGGAAACACAAACAAACAGACAGACAGACAAACAAGCAGACAGACACACAGACACACCCAAAACAATATCTCCATTTTTCATAGAGATAAACAACTCAAATTTCTAGTCATGCCTACCCGTAGTACATTTCAATAACACTATACCATTACATATTGACATTAAAGGAGCAAAGATACAAATGTTGTTGTGTGATGAGAACTGATAGAAAATCCAAGCCCTAATAGACTGATCCTGACTGTCCATCATAATTAGCGGTTCGACCAATGAGATAGTGACTGCATATCCGTCAAATATTTCCATTTGCATGTTTTGATTTTGCATTTCTACGTTTTGACGGAGGTGGGCGGGGCTATGGTATCGGTCTATTTACACTAGGCGCGTGAAACTAAAAGATCACCATGTATAGCTTATTTTTGTGCCACTTTTGAGCACTTTTGATAAGAAATCCGCACGCAAATGTGGTAAACAGTGTCATTAATGTCAATTTCATACAAATTACAGCAACTAGACTATTTCCAATTTTCAAGCCTCATAAAATGCTCTGGGTGCCTTTAAGTTCTTCTTTTTTTAAATTGCACAGTGTACCTCCCTTCCTGTATTACACAGATGCATCCAAAACATGGTTGTTGTGTTCTGGTCATATCCCAGGCCTGACATTAAGTACATTTGAAGAAAAACCTATAAACAATGTAAACGTCTGATGGAAAGAAGCAATGAAAGTGCCATTTTTGTTACAACCCCATTGGGGTTCAACATTGGTATAGCCAGCTTTTACACCCATATTGGGATGCTAGGCTGGTATATCCAAGCTTATGTGCCTTGTGTGCATCTCCTCTTACATGTGAGCCTCACTAGAACATGGTGTAATTGTAGATTTGTTACTTTACCAACATGGGAGTGAGGTATTGTTTTCGACAAGTCTATGTGTCTGCCAGTGTGTGTATGTGTGTGTGTGTGTGTATGTGTGTTTGTGTCTGTCTGTCTATCTGTCTGTTTGTTTGTTTTACAATATATAGAATGCCATACAATTTTAGTGCTCTTAATTTCATCCGTGGGACTAAAAGGATTGCACAGCAGTAAGGGTAAGTTAGTGAAGTCTGTCATCTCTGACTACCATTTTTTGCTTGTGCTGAAGTTGTCGCGATAGTGACTCAGAAGCCTTGTGGATCCTAGCAATCTCTTGCATATAAGTATACATGTATGGCTCGTATGTGATGAAAGTACTGCCAGTCAATATTTGAGTTAGGCCTCCTGATAACAGTGACTGTCCAAGAATACCAGAAGTTGCTGATAAATATGCTTTCAGTTTTTGTAACTTGAAATGCCATGCACAGGCAGTAATACTAATGGTCTTGCATATTGATTTTACCAAGAAAAAGGAGGTTAAAGTCATTTCAAGGCCACCCCAGGCATGGCCTTACGTGGCCCTAAGGGCTGAGGCTTATCCTAGTTTCTGTAGCATAAAGTGACAGATCACAAGCTTCTCCCTTGGCAAGCCTCTAGTCCACCACCGCAAATATCAATAGCAGCAGCATCTTACCTAAAAAAGCTAGATTTTCAGTTTTCATTATGCATACTCCACAGATTTCAGGCAAAGATGCTTGTTCTTTCTTGTAGTCTTGACATATCTCTTGGAGGCATGCCAGGAGCTTTCAAACTGTGGTAGATGCAAGAGACTCCGTGAAGAATTCATATAATACATGTGGATCTATTCCAAGTCAGCAAGACTTGCTCGGGGAGGCAGAGAGAGTGAGGGAAAGATCGACCCTGTCTCTGCCGGGCTGCCATTCGTCATGTGCGGTGAATAGAGGTGCCTACAGATGGGCAGCTTCGATTGGAGTTGTCGTATTTCTCTGCCGGAGAGGGCCGTGTGATGAAGGAGCACCATTATGCGGGTTGAAGCTTCCGCCGGCTGAACTAGGTGTGAGTGAGGGGTAGAGTCCCTCGTGTTCTGATATAGATAAGATAAGGCAGAGATTTGGCAAAGTCGTAGGCATTTGTTACAAGGCCTCCCTGCCCTCCCAAAGTGTAAAACTTTGACACATGAAGGCTTCAAAGACAGAAAATGAAGAACGCGAGGAAGAGTCATGCTTTGTACTTGACAGGGAGAGATACTGAGGTAGTATCAGTCCTGTACACGGGAATTGGAGTCATTTAGAAGCTTGAAAGACTTGGGAGAAGACAGAATTTTGAAAAATGGTACATTGTAAAGTTACCCATTGCCATATTGTTTGAAAACTTACTAACGAACTTGAACAAGAGTTTCCTTCACAAGCCTTTGATACAATAAACTAATCGCCAAAATTCAGTGGATTTTATTTCGGTGACCAATAATCAATATCATAATGATAATAGATAAGCAGGTCAGAATGATGCTTAAGAGGCTCGTGCAAATATCACAATATAAAGACCAGGTCATGAAGATAATGGAATGAAATGCCATTGACCTGAAAATGAAAATTTAATTCACATTGTTTCATCTCAACATTGAAGTCTTTTTTTCCCTAAGAATGAGAAGGCTTCGTCTTTTCTTCATTTGTACAGCTTGTATAATATATCATACCATCAAAGGTTCTACTTTAATGTCAGCATTTTGTCTGGGAGGATTTATGTCAGATCAGACATATTACATGAAGTTCACAGTGTGACATAAATAATGTTAACCCAGATAGCATAACTGGGTCAGCAATTTCATCTCAGAGTCTGAGGTTATTGCTACGTGTACATTTTGCACATGCCCAAGGGCAAACATTGACTTTGATGGATACTTAAACAAATATGAGAAATAATACCGGCTAGTTCATCCCATACATTGAGAGATGGAACAGATTCATCTTGACCAGATGGAAGTGCGGTATCCTATGATCGAATCTGTATCTTACAGAGTGGCATTTGTAATTAGAATCTGGCTAAATTGATAGTTCAGGGAGGGAGGGCAAGCTTCGTGACTTAGTCTTCTAAACAGTAAAAGAAAAAATTGGTCAGGTGTTTGACAAACTACATTTGTACATTTTATACCTAATGATCTTGGACCTTTTTGAATCCTTAATTCCTCTAGATTGTATAAGGATGTTTTGCGCCTTTTTTATGTCACATTTCTGTAGTCAAGATCTTAGATTACAAATTTAGAAACTTTATAGGGATATAGATAGTAATGATTATAAGTTGTTAGATGTTAGGCATTATGACAGTGGAAGAAGCCTTGGTTAAGGACATACCTCAGCTAGGACGTTAAATGGAGGTTCTATGGTTGAGGAGAGCCACTCCTCAAGCATGTAAACCTACCACACTTGTCGAAAAGAGTAGGGATCCTTCCTGGTGGGATAGGATCAAATATATCTGTCCTGATATGCAGGTTGTACTCTTCAGTTCAAACCTGTGTGTTGCACAATTTTTCAGTTTACTGGGTATTCAATACAAACAAACAATTCTTCCACATGTAACACTAAATGTGAAGGGATTGATTCAGAACATATTGGACATTTACAAGGAAGCTAGACTGCATCATTGTAGTTACATGACAAGGCTGCTGCAGTACCAATTGTAATCACATGGTGGCACCTGCTGCTGCTGTTGCAGGACAAGCATCTGGTCCCTATCAATTATCACTTACACTGCTAGAACAATGCCAACTTTCACATGCGTTGTATGAAAAGCCTTGAGAACTGACTATGTGTAATGCTTGTGCAATCATTGTCATGTTATGAGAGTTATATTTCATATACATGAAGATAGAAAACTGTTTAGTATGTATTCCATGTTCATACAATGTACATGTATGTGCATCTAAATATTAGGTACTGCAGAATCTTGGTAATCATTGTCTGTTTTTTGTTCTCCAGTCTTGGCGGGTATCCTCCCTTCACAGATGAGCGGAAGGACATGAAGTTAGAAGAGCAGATCATCCGTGGTTCATACCAGCTACACGAGAAGTACTGGAGAGGCATCTCCGATGATGGTAAGTACATGTACAGTGTATGTCACAATTCGGCTTACAGTTATTGTGTTACACCCCCATTCTACTAGGGTGGCAACTTGGCTGTAAACGTGCTGCAAGTGTGACCAAAAATGTGACAGGGCATTCGACAAGTTTCAAAGATAAAAACAAATCTTTTTATGCTTTGCGTGTTTTGTTGTATTTTCAGTCATACTTTCATACACATTTTGCATGACATACCAACTGCAAAGTCAAGGGTTACACAAATCCAATTTCGGTCGCAGCGCAATTGCCATTCAGTGGAATCCTTTACTGATCATGAGGGACACGTTTATGATCAATTCACATCAGATTCTTTAAAGCCAGTAACTTGACATATGTTTTCAAAAGGGTTTGGATTTTAATAGAAAGCATATTGTAAAGTTTAAGTGCATTTGATTTTGTTTTGTATCGTGAAAAATTGGATAACAATAATTTTATTGATTTGATTTAACAGTGTTTCTAGATGAAAATTAGACGATGCCAATAGGGTACAAAGGATGGACTGAACAGGGCATTCAAACGTTCTCTGGGGCAAAACATGGGTCAGACATAGAGTGCATCCTAACATTCTAAGAGCACCAGTCATTGTTTGTTGTTGTTGTTGACTTGTTGTACATGTACATGTACACCCTAGTAAGCCTTCTTTGCAAGAAAGTTCATTTAAATTTTGATATAATGGTGTATATTAGTTTGTACAATATGGGCTAAAAAGTCTCTAATTATGTGTTTTTTGGATGATACGTGTACATTTAGGCCTGATTGAAAAGCCCATGCACAGGACTTTGTATCTATTTGCCCAGTCAAAGAAATTTCCTTGTACAGTAAGATTTGTATTATAAATGTGTATCTCAGCCAAAGACCTCATCAAAAAGCTGCTGACAGTTGATCCCAAGAAGAGATTCACCGTGACTCAGGCACTCAACCACCCATGGCTCAAGGTGGGGAAAGGATAGTCATTTTTAATCATTTTCTAACGAAGACGCCGTTCACACCCAAAAAAACGGATCCAATTAAACATTTATCCCGATAGAATTAAACCGATCACGATTGATTTTTGCGTTCACACTGCTCTTCGCCAAGTGGATTAAAGTATGCCGTGATTCGAGTCCAATTGAAGCACGCTGCGTTTCACAGAGGTATACTATGTGACGCTTGTTAAAGGTCATAGATTGAGGTTAAAGATTGACGGCATCGCCTCGCCACAAAATGGCGGGAGTCCAACAATTTTTGATGATTTTGTATCTCTGGAGAATGTTCTGTAGCAGTGGAAGGGAATGCAATCGGCGAGCTATGATCGCGAGAATTAAGGCGTGAACGACAAAGGCTTTAAAATTTGTATATTGCCCTAGCTGTAGTACAGGTAATGAACGCGGCAAGAGTTGTAGACAGGACAATCTGGAAGCGTTTTCGGCTGGTTCCGAATGTTGTCCCAACATTCGGAACCAGCCGAAATCTCCGGCGATCCAATCGTGGTTTGCGTTCACACTCGATATTCGATAGGATTGGATTGGATTGGATTAATCTTCCAAAAAAAACGGGAGGTGGATTCAACCAGATTGAACCCAAACCAGGAAAAATCAATCGCGATTGGAGCGTTCACACTGCAAAAATCAATTGCTATCGAAATCAATTCTATCGGAGTGAATATGTTTAATCCGATTCAATTTTTTTAGTGCGAACGGGGTCTTAGAGTATAGAATAAGTTACATGGAATGTTTGCATGTGTTTTCCCAATACCAATGTAGGTATTGTCTGATCGACATTTGTACAAGTCATGTACATGAACATGTGTATGTATGCCTTATGAACGGCTGCAGTGAATGATTGTAATGATGGACAAACTTCTGGAGTTTTTTTACTTCATAAACAGCACAGAATAAAATTATGTAAAACATATACAATGTAGGTTTAATAACTCCAAGGAGATCCACATGTTGTATAGTATTACATATACAATAGACGTTATGTTAATCAGTTCTTGTTATCAATTCTAGGACCAGGAAATGACAGCCAAGGCAAACAAACTGATGTTCCCTGCAGCTGCAGGAATGCCTCCACCGCTTTCCGCCGTATGTTTCTTTCTTCTGATCATTAGTGTCAATCTTTAAGTATTGTCACATATTACTAGGGGTAAAAAATACTTAAAGAGTAGATGATTTTACAATTTAGATATAGATCTTGGTTCATGAGTCATAAAATTTTCCATGATGGTTTTAAGAAAAAATATGTATTTTTGTCTGTACATGATGAGAGAGGCTGCTGGTTATTGATGTAGGCCAAACTGTATATTCATTTCATGGATGACATCGATTTACCTATCAATTTTTGCCAGATTTTTTAAAAAAAGGGAAGTATGCCTCTCAGAACTACAGGCAAATATTTGCAACATTGAAGTAACTGACATGTATCTCATGAAAAACACACACAGGATTTAATGTTTGTTTACGATGATCTACTGTTCAATTATTTCTAGAACCTTCATGAATTTCTGTACTCACTGGCATCTTTTTCCCATCATTTTTATTTCGTTTGATATGCATCAACGTCGGGGTGTCACAAGGTTGTTATCCTTGCAATCAAGTCAGTGTGGCTTTAAAGTGGGAGTCGGTGTACCTTCCAATTGCATACCCTTTTCTCACCGAGTCACAGGAAATATCAAACCTTCAGCAAGTTGCAAACTAGACCCCATCTGTATGCAATGCCCTCCAACAACATGATGGTATCAGCCACTCCGGCAGGCAGCCTGGAATTAGAGGCTTGGAAATGAAATGAAAGGGCCTTCTTGGACTTTGAGGAATAACATGAGCTTGAAAATTGATTGATACGGAATTTGATCTCAAGCAGCTGGAATCTTACCATCTGAAAGGAACGCGGTAACAAGCACGGCTGGATTTCAAGTTACTGATTGGCCATGGGGTTAAAAGGAAAGGAGTGCAGAAAGTTTTTTAGACGTTGTACATAGATGTGTACTTGGTTACGAGTCACTAAGTCACTTGTCTGCAGAAGAGACCAATGGCCTAAGAAAACAAGGTGCCCTTGAAGTTATTGCTTGAGTGCAGATTGTCCAAATGGTATAATCCATTCTCTGGCAGTCCAGTCTGATGAGGTAATACATGATACTGTAGAGACAATAGTTATTAGAGAGTCTTGGACTTTTGTGAAAAGCTCAATAATTTTAAATTAGAATTCTGAAAATATTATATGATATCAGCTATGATTCTGAGTTTTGATATGGCCTTGAGATCCATTTTGCTTTATACATCATGTTACATTCCCATGCTGACAAGAACATACATGTGCATGTAGGTCCAACCATCCAACTGTTTTGATTGGACTGTACTAGTATAATACTTAAGGCCAGTCAAACCTTGCCTAAAAAAGGACAATGGGCAAAAGCGATAATGATTGATTAAAAAAATATGCCTGGCAAGAATACCATCATGATAACATTTCCTGGTTATCTTACATTCACTATTATATACATCCTTTTCTGGCAAACAACTTTCCTAAACAAAGAGTAAATTAAAGTATTACTAAGTTGAATTTCCGGATGAAAGATGATGATGAGGGATGATGAATTTCAAAAAAGTGGGGTAGCCAGAAATCATCCCAAAAATTTGCATACCATATATCATTAACTGATTGTAACTGTTGTTGCTTGACCTGCAAATGTAAAGCTGCTTGTTGTTGTTTTCACAGGCAAGCAGAAAGAGGCCCCACCCTGGCCAGGAGGAAGGCCACGACCCCAGGACCCCCTCCCCCAGCACCCCGACCCTTTCCACCCCTCCACCGCCAAAGCGCCGGGTAGGCGACGAAAGCTCTAGTAGTGGGAGCGGATCATCCACATCTACATCCGCCATGTCCGTGGACTCGACGTCCTTGTCGCACACCGGAGTCTCTGACGGTGTGCAAGAAATGATCTTGTGCAAGAAATAGATTGGGTGGCAAGATGTCTAAATACGAAGTCACTAGGCCACAACTTTTGAGTAATAGATTTTTCCTTATTTGCATGTCTACTGCTCTGTCTTCAGATACTTGTAGTTACAGGGTAGAATACACTCTGCAGGAAATGTTTGTACCAATGCACTTAATAGTCTGATGCTGTCTTTTTCTATCTAGGGTGTATGATCCAGTAGTTGGACCTGACTTAAGTGTTTCTGAAAAATTAAAAGTAAGACTGTGTTGTTTTCGTCTCTCCCTCTTACTTGCTACCTAGGTTAGACCAAGGGACCAGCGGCTTATGGAGGTACACTTGTAAAGGCCTGCCAACAATAACAACCATCCATCAGTCAACAGATCAGCAGACTCAGGGCCATAGACAGGGAACTTCCCTCCAACCTCATCATCTTCTGCCAGCATGCATGGCGGAGACTCTATCCTTTTCCTCTGCAACACTGCCAATGTCAATGATTTTAGCCATCTCTCAATCTGTGCTTCCAAAAAATTCATGCATATGCTTTGGTAGAGATACATGTACATGTAGATTGCTACACCGCTTTCCTGTAGGGCTGAACCATTTTACTTGGACGGAATCGCAAAATGAGAAAAAACTTTGCAGTCTGTTCTTCTTCTGGTAATTTATCCGTTTAACTGCAGCTGAGCTCTCTAGCTCTCTGTACTTGCACTCTGGTTACTTCTTTACAATCTGGCTATATAAGAAAGCATTACCCCTTGCACTTGTGTGGTGTAAGTTTCCATATTGATGTGGTAGACACCAACTTCTGACTCCTAGCAGCTCCCATAGAGCCATGAAGGTCATTGCAAAGGGTGCACTCTATCGAAAACATGGGCACATCATCACCTTGGTGATGGATTGTGAATGGAGAGCTCACGGCAAAAGTGGCAACTTGTTGAGAGGGAGCGGGGCTTTAATGTTTTTCATCTGAAAGGCGGAATAGATGGTGCAAGGACGTGTTTATGATGTTGGGAGGGGGGTCAATGTCCTTGAGCTGAGAGAAATACTGTATACAAACGGGGCTTTAATGTTTCTGCCTCATCTGAGAGGTGGAATAAATTGTGCCAGGACTTGTTTATGATGTAGGAAGGGGGGTGTTATTGAGCCGAGTAGGAATAGTGGCTGAAATATTGTATAGAAGTACTTAGGATAGCAAATCAAAGACACAGGCAATGTTTGAAATGTTAGCTTCTTGTATAATGGGATAAATATCTGACTACATGTACTTGCAAAGAGACATTCCTATACACATGTAGTTTCTAGGTATCTACATTGTATTATGCCACAAATACATAGAAAATTACTTCTACAAGCACTCTGGAACTGTACAGTATATACAATGAGATGAAAGATTCACATTGGGAAACAGGCATACTATCATGTGCCATCCTTAGCAGTAAATATCTTAATACGATGGTATAACATTACTTAAAATGGAAACGTCTTTAAAGTTAGTCTTTGACATGAGCTAACTTTGAGAAGTATGATACTGTCAAAGGAAAGGATTCTGAATGAAATATCGTATGGTGTATAACTATTGTTCCATTTTAGAAGTAGATGTTGTAGACCTGTTATAGCACTATTAGCTTATTGCCAATAACCCAATGTTGCTCACAGAAAATGATAGACTAAGTGTAGCACTTTTATTAGACAAAGTATACCACAATCATGATAAATTATGCCCCAACACTGCTACACTATTTGCCATCAAATATTAACTTGGATTGTACGAACGTTGTAGGAAGTTACACACAGTGATCACTAAAATGTTTTATGAAAGTATGAAATATATAGAATACTCTGTATCTATGAACTAGCAGCTACATTTTATTTTGTATGATCTTAACGTTACCTAGTACTTAACCAGTGCAGAGCGAAATAAACTGTGAAAGCTGCCAACCAGTTGACTTCTTTGGCTCTTTAATGGCACATTCAGACTACATGTATGTGTACAGTGTACATGACTGGAATCTTTATCACATAAATCATATGTGTAATGCATAATGTAATCCACAATCTGCCATGCAACCAAATGTGTACCGAGGAAGGTACATGACTATGTACCAAGGAAGGTACATGACTTATGTATATAAATGTACTATACATAATACATGTATATCAAATCAACCTAATTGGTTAGATGTGAGTCATATATCACCATTTTGACTACATCCCACACAAAAACTTCAGGATGATTTTGATATTTTCGTAGCCAACTACATTTCGTACAAAAGAATAATCTTATGATCCTCCTTCAAGTCTCATTTTTCTTCCTTGTTTCTGTGCTGTCATCTGAAGTCAGGATGTCAAGCCAAAGCACTGAAGATTTCCCTGTAGAAAACGGGGAGATGGAAAATAATGTCTCTTCATTTTATGTTTTTACATCAAACTGTCATCTCCCTGTTATGCCATTCAATGACAGGCTGAGCAATGAATGTACGATCATTAATATAATAAACAATAGGGAAAGTTATGGAAATATCATAAAAGGAAATTTAAGGGCTTATTGTTTGGTTTTAAGTTGCTTTGCATTATATTACTTTATATTGTTATTTTGGATAAGGGTCTGTTTTGGATCACCATAGGCTCACACTGGATTAAAAGAGAGTACTTGGCAATGCAAAGAACTCAAATAAAAGACTTGGGAGTTATTGTTGGACATCCAAGAATATTATATTAAATACAAGTGGGTTAGACCAAGAAACAATAAATATATAATTATGGTTTTGATTACTCACCTTGATAATAGTGTCCACTGTCTTGCTAGGTAGGCCAGGGATTGTTTTCAAGTCTTCAACCTGAAACAGTTTATGGCTTTTGTTTAAACAGTTATTTATCATTTTGACAACATTGATAAGTTGACTAATAAAGATCATGTTAAACCTGAATAGAAATATAGATGAATTGATCAGGCTTAACATTATTATAAAAAAAACTGTGTTGAGAAACAGATATCTTGAATTCCGTTCCAAAAATGACAGGCAGTTTTAATCACAACAGCTTATTAACCATGATCCCAAATAATGATAGATGAGCACTGGACACATTTCAGTCTGTTTGATGACATCCTGTTGGTCATACTTCATATACAGGACATACTTATTATACAACCTTCATTAACATTAATCCACCAGGGTACATAAATCCATCACTTTGAAAAACTGTTTGAAAGATCTCTTGGTATGCACAGTTTACATAATTATACAGGAGTGCATTATACTGACCCAGTGGGGGACGTTGGGTTAAAGATCTGTTTGGATGCATCTTCTCTGGGTGGTGAAATTATGTACCCTGGTGTAATTTTGTTAGTAGATGTTATATGAGTCAGCTATTATTCCTCATCAGCATCAGCTTAACCATCCTAAAATAATGATATTAGATGAGCACTGGACACATTCAAGTTTGTTTGATTGACATCTTGCTGGTCCTATTTCATACAGGACATAATCATATACACGAGTCAGCTATAATTCTTCCGAGGCACTGGTGCTGATGTATTTATAGCTGCTGACCCAGATAGCCATAACCCTGGTCCGAGAGGTCCCTGCTTGGACTGACCGCCATCAGCTGGTCATTAGCAGCGGCGGTCAGTGATTGGTACAGACCGCCCGTGGCGCAGTGCTTCATTACTGTTTACACTGCCTGTGGCCGATATTCCATCCAGTCCTGTCAGACTCTCTCAGGATTTAACTGACCCAATCTCCGGACCAGCGGGCCCCATTAGGGACAGCTAGGCAGTGTTTATAAGTGGACACTTCGTTAAAGAATCCGGCCGTGATGTGACATCTCACTAGAGTAGAAGTTGCAGACTACCCCATAGTCCTGAGAACTTAAGGGGCTGTGCACATACACGTAACACCAGGTACTGCATGCATGTTACAGGTGTTTACGTGTTGGTGTCTGTCCTGGGAACTTAAGCTAGGGGCTGTGCTCCTACATGTAAGATCAGGTACAGGTACAGTTGTTTACATGTACATGTACATGTAGGTATCGGACCTGTACCTGAACACTTTGACAAAATAGCCAATCCTGTGGTTTTCATCATTTGAAGTTCATGACGGAAACAATAGACATAACTTATATTTGGACTTTTCGTATCTCATGCAAAGAACCTACCATTGCGAGAGGATCTCAAATGAAATTTGTTACTGATTTCTAATGCCCATACTCCAGGGTTATGTACCAGAAACAATGCTACATATCCTGTGCCCAAACACTCGCTGAAAAATACATCCCAGAACACAGTAAATAATTTAGAAAAGCTTTTAAAAGTTTTGCAAATGGTTTAAAACATCCACATTTCTACCAAGAGAGTAATTAATGCAATAGGTTTTTTACATTTTACCTTTGGTAGCACACGGGGGGGGGGGGGGATTCTGGGGGGAAACACATGCATACTATTACTAGACTACTCAGTTATAAAATTGCAAACCTCGTGGTTGTATACTACTCAATGACACAGTCTAGCTGATTAATGACCATCTGATCCCCAGTCTGTTCAACACAGATGGCGTGTCAGCACTTATCACAGTCAGCAGTGCAGAACTCAAGTCTTTAAAAGTTTGATGAAACCATTAGGGATTTCTTAGATGCCGAAAATCAGTGCTGAACCTCCTTGTATGATTCTTCAGACCGTGACTAATTGTGACTGCCTAGCCGTCTCTAATAGCACTGTGTGCTCAGTGGTTTGGAAAGTGGGTCTAGTTGTAATTGATCTTTTACCAATGTTTATCTATTGCAAGGGACCTTCTCTAATCTAAAGCTTGGAATTTCTTCCCACAAATCTCTGTGCCACTTTTTAGTTTCATTGTTATGATTAGCATGAGAATCTAGAATTCCTTTGTAAATCTCTAAAAACACCTCTACAATTAGATTCTACCCTGTCCAACTGTTGAATTGTCATACTTATATTTGAAGAATGCTTGTTTTGTATACTTGTTTTGTAGACAATTTTTCTAAGTCTCTTCTACTTGCAGCTGTTGATTGAATTGCTACAACTTTACAACTAAAGGCAATCAGTGCTGGAGGCTTTTACAAGCCTTTCGCGATTTCTCCCGCGCCGATAAGGTTCCAACATACTACATACATGTAACAGTCACTGTAAATAACTCCAGTCTTAGACATTGTTAATGTTTTTAAACAAGCTCATGAAGACTTAGTAAATACTGTAAATGTATTTAAGTTTGCATGGTTTTTATTTCGCGGAAGGGAGAAAATGGAATGTTCGCAGTGGTTTTAAGGTCACGTTTGAAACAATACCAGTGCTACATAGGTGGGCAAAACGTTTCGAGGTGGTTTTAAGAAACCGTAAACATAAAATCACTGCAAAGATTTCTGCATTTACAGTAGTATGTCTATTAGAGTTATGATACCTGTTTGAAGGGACCGTTCATTTGCCACCAGCCCAGGATGAGTCTGGCCCTCTTGTCTCCAACACACTGTAGGGACGTCAACTTCTTCAGCTTACCGCTGTTCAACACCTCCAGCACACCAGCAGCTGCGGAAATTCAACATGCATGAAATATCAACAGTGAAACTACAATCCAGCTGCAGTGTGTTACATCAGAGATTTACCGTTTGAAGTAATAGTAGTTGATTGTGACAATGATGTATGACTAAGCCTTTGCAGCTACAAACGTTAATGATAATAGCAAAGCTCAATCTTGTAGGATTTTGCTTGACTAAAGCCTAATGATCTATCACATTGGGATTATCAAACACTGGGGTAACTCTAGGGCAGTGCATCATTCATACATAATTTTTTATGTCATACCTGGGCTTGGATAACGGTTGAATATACGTGCATCAACATTTACATTCAGAAACATTGTGTTCTTGTCTAATACCATGCCTCATTCACAATGTCATAAGCTATACACTAACTGTTGATAAAGGTTATACATCCAGGTAATAAGCTATGCCAACTGACAGTTACTCAAGCATGCAAATGGATACAATTTTGAAACAGATGTTTTAGACTAAAGGGAAGAACTGGAGAACCAGATTTTATACCAAAAGCAAATTGATATATTGAAGATAAACTCTGATATACATTAAC
Organism: Branchiostoma lanceolatum; assembly: GCF_035083965.1. Classification (NCBI taxonomy): domain Eukaryota; kingdom Metazoa; phylum Chordata; class Leptocardii; order Amphioxiformes; family Branchiostomatidae; genus Branchiostoma; species Branchiostoma lanceolatum. The sequence continues at coordinate 26,855,807 of NC_089722.1, read as the reverse complement.
TGAAATAAGATAAAAACTTCCATGATTTATTTAAGAACTGGTCTGGAATAACACAAAGGTCTTAGAAGCCATTGTTGCTGAAAGCTGTACCAGAAGACATACGTTTGCTTGCAGGAAGTCATTCCTTTTCAAAGGGACTTGGCTCAGAAATTCAATTTACGGTGTGACATTGTGTTCAGGCCCCTGGTAAGGCATCGCTAATTTATATCCTTGGTTCTCTAAAAAACTGAAAATTTAGCAAGACAAGACATCATGAAAGCAGAGTCTGTGAGGAAAACTTGAATCTGACTATCAAATTTCACGTCCTAAACCCACCTAAGGTACAAACCTGGCCCTAAAGCTAAAGCTCGTTTTTTTCCAGTTTAGCAATATTTTTTTTATCTGAGAACCAAACAATTGAATTGGTGTGTCCTAAGTTCTTCTCAGATGTGTGCAATGATGATGCCAAAGGCCAGCCATCCTGGCCAATAAACAATGGCTTTGTTTGGGGCTGAAGAAAGGCTTTGTGACATCTAGCCTGCAGAGCTGTCTATCTATCATGTGATGCCAATGCCCTTGCAGGCTGTCACAGAGAGAACACAACAAGTGGTGAATAGCAAGGTATGGGGTGGGAGGGTGTTGTTTTTACTGCCTATAAGAGATAGAAATGTGTCTGAAGGGTCAACTTTTGACTGCTTTCCCTCCCTCATCCTTAATCGGTAGTTCAACTGAAGATAACCATTCAGGCTTTAAAGTGCAAGTCTTACATGCAAGACTTACTGAAACCTGGAACTAATTGTAAGTCTGTTGTAAGGCAAGTTTGGGAAGAAATGAAGACCGAATAGAGCCTAGTGCATGTACATAAATAGAGTTACTGTAGTGTAATTAAAGCAGTGCAGGTTAGCTGCAGTTACAACTTTATCTGTGCAGCTCCAATTTTATCTGCACTAACCTGCATCTGCAGGTAGTAATCCAAGCCCTAATGGTGCATATATATACCATGACAGATTAAGATTGCAGCGACCTTCTCTCCAGATCTTCTCTGACAGATGAATGTAGAGGAACATAAATAAGGCAAAGTCAAGGCTGTTTACCACCTGGTGGTCTGACTGATCTGCCATCCACATGTCAAGCTTGATGGATCTAATCTAGTTACGAAGAGCAAAGAGATACTCAGTTTGTGACTGTTTTAACTTTTGAGAATACTACTAACCAAAGTAACATTACAAATGATGCTGACAAAGTTTCGTATGTCATGTATGCAGACACACACACACACACACACACACACACACACAGAAACACACACACACACAGAAACACACACACACACAAACAGAAACACACAATGAATTGAAGATAGACATACTGGTATTAATATTAAGTCTTTAGTCATTCCATTTTGTATGTTATATTATCTTACAATTGGGACTAATTTGTAGGGTTTTACAAAATTATACATGTCAGCATTTTCGTTTTCAAAAATTAACAAAGAGATAAATAAAAGGTGATTAAAAGATGAAATTGAAGGAAGAAAATTAATACTTTTTCAACTTAATAAGTAAAGGGTGAAGAAATTAAGCGAATGACATACATGCAAAGACTTTTGAATGTCCAACGATATTTTTAATCAACATGCTACACAATTTTGCAATTATCAACTACCCTCACCTCTACCCTATCTAGGAACAAAAATGTCGATATCAGACTTTTCCAATTTCCTATACTAGGACCTGCCTTGATCTTTTTCATGAATAAATCATACTATAATCAATAAATGTGATCAAACATTAGCATGTTGTAAGACAAGTGCATAGTCAGCAGGCTATCAAGTGTGGTCGTATGGGAGTTGACATATAAGAGCAGACAGTCTTTTGAAAAGATTGTATGTCAAATTTGTAGTATGGATTGTGTCTAAACCTCCAAACACAGACGTAGCAAAACAATGTAATTCATAGAAGCATAAGAGACAGTCGCAAATGGGAGGTATTATTATAGTTACATTGCTGGCACCTAAAAAGTTATTAGGGCTTTTACGCAACAAATTGTTGGGCCAGGGGGATTTAGACATTTCTGATGAGCAGTAAGGAATGGAAGGAAATGTAATTGACTGAATTTCTGCAAAATGATTGAACACAGATTAACTTATATTCTAAATGATTGACAGCGAGGCTATTCCATTCAGGAAAATTGGTTGTCAGGTAGATTTTTTTCAGGAGGAAAAAAGATGAGAAAGTAAATATGTTATGAAAAGCAGCATTCCCGGCAGACTCAACTGTAGAGGGCAGGGCGTTCATTGTGGAGGGGAAAAACCAAAGAAGTAAGCGTAGGCTATAGAGGCATGAGAAATCTAGGTTTGGGCATACCTCCCTGAGACAGCCAACTTTCTAAATCTGAAGTCATTATGCTTTTTCCTGCATTTTCAGAGGCAAATTTTAACTCAAAACGCACCATGTAGATCATATTCATGAACCTTGGGCACATTTTTTGAAGTTGAGATAATGATGACGCTGAAAAAAATGTACATGATGCCATGGACACAGCTTAAAGCATCCACCACAAAAAAGGAATGCTCAAAGATGACTGGCAGGAACACTGCTTGAAAGTTTACTAGTATAATTTATCACTCAAAACTGCGGTGTAGTCTATTGTGTGTACTCACCATGTTTCTCCTGTAGCTCTGGATTTTTCTCCAATTGCCACTTGCCTTCTTCCTTAATGGCTCTCTTAGTTTTCACCTGTTAGAAACCATAACAAACATGATTACATCTATAAGGTAAAGCCAACAACAACACACAGTTGTTTGGCATCAAGTTGTATCAGACCGGGGCTCTGTCCAGCTCTAAATTTCCATCCATCCTCTCAGCTTGATAAAAACCTTTAAATTTCAACCCTGAAAAGCTATATCACACATTTTGAAGGGCAAATTTCAACCCTGAAAAGCTGCATCACACATTTGAAGGGATAAATTTCAAATGACTTCATTTTGAGTTTGAGGAAGTTCTTACCGTGTCTTTGGGTTTGATGATCCTGACAAACTGAACATCAGGTGACTCCTTGTCAAAATTCAGTGGTTTCAGTGGGCCACCTAAAAACAGCAGGGGATAGTATGTCAACAACAACAATAGATGCATGCTATGAAAAAAAGATTTTTTATCACTTCAAGCACCTTTGTCAATAATCCTCATACCATTCCGTAATCATAGTACTCTTATATGTGTACAGGGTGCGAAATACTTTTTTGAGCCAGGTTGACCATGTTGCAACCTAGGGCAAAGGCTAGCTATAGGTTGCACATCCAAATTTCAGCAATTCAGGTTGCTCCAGCAACATTCCCTGATTTCTTCGAATCAAGCTCGTATGTAGCGTATAATACTACTAATATTTCAAAATATAAATTAGATAGTAATCCCATTGATCTAACAACATCTTGTTTAGCCGAGGGCAGTGTGTTTTCGTCTTTTTCAGCTCAGCTTCAACGATCTATGAAGGGTTTGGATGGTTTAAAACGAAAAAGTGTTGATTTTTTTATTTCAATTGAAGATTTACCGAATTTTATGAGAGTGACACTGTGTTTTTGTGAGCTTCCAGGGCTCTGATTGAGATCTTTGGCTCAAAATATAAGGTTGCACACTGCGCTACCTGGGTTTGGAATTAACTTGCACCAACCGAAATCTTGTTGCACTGTGCAACGTGCAACCAGGTATTTCGCGCCCTGGTGTAGTAACAACACAAATAACTGTCTAGTACATTCTACATAATCATATTCTATTTGTCAAGCAATGTACTGGTAGTGTTACAATAGAACACAAATCAGCACCATGGACAGAACCAGTTAACATCAGAGAATCAAGCGCATACCTGTATGCTGAAGAGTTATTCATAAAAACACACATTACAGTCTACATGTGTTCTATTTGTCATGCAGCGTAGTGTCACAACAGGAAACAAATCAATACCATGGACAGAACCAGGTAATGCTACAAACATGCATTCAAAAGTTATATCTATCCGGGATAAACAACACTTTCACTTGGGCAACCTAACGCTTTAAGGCTTGAATGGTCACTTATTGGTAAAACAATTTCCTTTGTTGTGATAAAGGTAACAAAAGAGAAAGTATGTGAGACAAGAATGATAAAAGTAACACAAGCTAAATTTTCTGAGAAAACAACATCTTAATTTTACCTTGCACAGGTGAGACCACAGCCTTGGGTTTCATACTTTCAGCAGCTTTCTTCCTGCGGATAAAAGAGGTGCTGTACTTGAACAGGACATCGCTGGTCAGCGTCTGAGACAGCGGCTGCTCGTTCTCTTTTGCTGTCTCCACAACAACCTTTTGCTGTTCCTGCTGTTCCTTTAATTCCTGAAAGGGAGAAAGATGCATATTTGAATTTTCAGAATGATGGCTGATACAAGTACATTACCGACCTTACAAATGAAATGAAAACTTGACAGTTAAAATTTTGATACTTTCATACTTAATCTGTTCTTAACGGTTTCAAATGTTTGACAATAACTAAATAAATGCTTGTGACTGCTATATCTTGCAAAGTATTGTATTTGTTTCCGCAGTAGTAAATTCAAAAGCAACATTAAATGGTTTATTTACAATTACGTGCACCTTTTCTGCACTTCAGGGAAAGATTAGGTCCAAGATGGTCCAAATCCTCTTTTTGATTTGTAATGCTCTCTTCCCCAATTGTTCCATAATAGTACTACACATCCTGCATAATTGAACTACTGGTACTGTTTCTAATGAGTCTAGTTCTACGCTGCCATTTGAAACTTTAACAGTTTTCTAGAACATGTGCTCCTGCCCCCCTCCCCCATTCACCCAAGGTCGTTAGGTCGTGAAACACAATAAAGCATCTAGAGTGATTATCCACTGGTAATATAAATGTAGTTAAAGAAAGTCATCAGCTGGCACGAAAGGAAACCTAAGTACAATCTAAATCTCTCTTTTTTTAGCTGTAGAAAGACATCATGGCCCTGTCAGTGTTATATCTTTACATGAAAACGTTTATCTTCATTGAATGATCCCCTAGTTTAAGTGGGCGCTCTTGTTATTGATCTTATTGGAGTAGCTAAAGCCCATGTAATACTGTAAGCCCTCTAAGTGCACATTCTCTCCGTGGAAGGCTTGGACACTGGCCACGAGAGGGTTGAATTAAGGGCAATCCGATGAGTTGGCGGATAATTGGATTTCAAGTCATTCCTGCCCACCATTAGGTAAGAGAAGCCAGGTTTGGAATTAGTTTATTGTGAGAACCAAGCCCAAGAAATGGGCCTATTATTTTTCCAACATAGAACTTAACAGTATTTTAGTCATCCTATTCCTTCCCTAGGGTATCTAACTTTTGTTGGAGAGGTACAAAGGTGCATGTGGTGGATAGAGGGATGCATAAGCGGATTACAGCCCTCTGCCCTTATATCCTCAAAAATGCTAAGGGACCTTCACCTTTTTTCAAAGCCGTCCTACATTGTTTGTACTCACTAAGCTTAAGAAACCAAGCAACAATCCAGCCAAGAAACCTCATTGGTCGAGGTTAAAAGTCTGAAGAGAAGAACTTCAATTTTTATGAAAAAAGCTTGACATATCAACCCCCAGGCTTGTTCTCCATACCTAGACTTGTACGAGGCTTGTATGCTGACAGGAACAAAGAATTGTACATTCCCGTGACCTCTATGAAGAAACAAATATGACCTCTATTTCAATGTTACTAAGATTCGACAAAGCGCACAGCTTTGTGAATAAAACATGTGTTTTCAATATTCGGCATTAGGACATTGACCGAGCATGCGCCTGTAACAATGCCCTTCAGCGGGTGTCACATCAAATGATCTTGCTCCTTTCTAAGCCCGAGCTCAAGTGTACGCTTTTGTCCGTTAAGTGGCCTCGTGAGTAAATCCGCAAATGTGGGATAATGGATCGTGCTTCGATCATTAAGGAAAGTCAGCAAAAGCGGGGACGTCGACTGCTCGATGTCTACCCAGCCAAGGTCAAAGTCAGGATGGTGCCTGGTGTGACCTCTGTGCTTCCGCAGTATTATGGGATCAGACGCTGACGCATTAAAGTTTGATGACTGACTCTGATTCTTGAGGAGAATGGGCTGTATCCGCAGCCCAAGCAAGATCGCACGTGGTTCCACTGCACTTTCCATCAGAGATAGTGAAAGTGTAGGATAAAGCCCACTCAAAACTATGGTTCACAATACTTACCAGGGCTTTTTCTGAAGAGGGGAACAAGGGTGCAGCGCCCCAAGCCCTGACCATGTGCCCCCTTACCCTGGGAAGCAGGTCCTCTGCTGACAAGTATAAAATTCTGATTGACCAGGGATGCTTGTAATTAAAGTAGCTACTAGTATGTCAAATTTGGCCCCTCAGGAAGCATTAGAATTCCTAATTTTAACTTAACATTCTTTAAAGATCCACACGGTAGACTCCTTTTGGAGGTCTTAGAGTGACTGGTTTTAATACCCAAGCTAGTTTTAGGATACTCTAAGCCACATGTCAAACTCAAAGCCCTGACTTCTGCACACAAACACACACGCACACACATACATACATACAAACACAACATCTCTTACTGTATGTCATAATAATTGCAACTTCTCAACAAACAGACAGTCTCTTATGTTTAAACGGTGACAGGACCCACTTACTTAAGTCAGCTAATTTATCTTTGACCTATGTGGTCCTGGTTTGACCTTTGCTGCAGATGAGTGATGAATCACATGTTTCATGAAAACAAGTGGTTCCCCTGCAGTACCAAAGAAAGCTGCCAGGAGTTTAAAATCTATTCCTTTCTACGATAGGTCAAGATATGACCAAGTACCAAACTTCTTGACTAAATTGGCTGGCAGTCACCCATGTGCTACTACTGGTAATAGGATAATAACTCACCCGGAGTTGTTTTCTGCTGTCCTCCAGTTTCTGCAGCAGTACCTCGCGGCTCTGTCCGGGAGTGCCGCAGACCGATGCTCGGTTACGCGCCGTCAGGACAGACTCGCGTCGCATTCGTGCCAAGATGGCGGTCTCCAGCTTCTCCAGGCGATCAACCATGCTGGTTTCAAACTTGTCCTGCCTTCTCAGCAAGGGGCTGCTCAAGACAAATTTAAACATATTTAGGTCTCTTATATTTTGTACTTTTGACAAAACTAAGTTGCTTATAAAAAAAATGTAAA